>NW_027352988.1:0-696 GCF_012295235.1 Primulina huaijiensis
AAGGATCTCATAAAAATTGCCGATCTTGGTATGGCCCGTGAGATTGATTCTCACCCTCTATTCACAGATTATGTCACAACACGCTGGTGAGTAGTAGTTGCCGTTCTCTGATGTCAATAACTTGAGATTTTGCTTGCCACTCAACCTGGTTTTATATATCTTGCAGGTATCGGGCCCCTGAAGTTCTACTTGGTTCTCCAACTTACGGTCCGCCAGTCGGTACGTATACGTACGACACAAATTAGTTGATGATAACTTTGTTTTCTCCTCGTGACATTATATTTTCTTTCTACTTGGTAGACATGTGGGCTATGGGTACTATAATGGCTGAACTGTTTACTCTTCGCCCTTTGTTTCCGGGCTCAAGGTACGTGCATTCGTCGTCCTCCTTTGAAGATAATGGTGTGCTAGCTCGTTGGAACATATTTTCTTGTCTGGTTTGCATCGAGAGAATTCATGATTTACCTCTGAATCATTCATTACTCAGCATTATGTTCTCCTTTTATTTTAATTTGGGTTTTTCAAAACAATGAATATTTTAATGCAGTGAAGCAGACCAACTTCATAAAATAAGTTGCGTAATAGGGAGTCCGATTAAGAATGAATGGCCGGAGGGCCTTGAACTCGCCAAAGCCATGAATTACAAATTTCCGCAGGTGAGTGTTTGATTTGCTCCCTAACAGTACTATTTTTATG
>NW_027352989.1:0-696 GCF_012295235.1 Primulina huaijiensis
AAAAAAAAAACCCATGCAAATCCTAACCATAGTAGCTGTCAGGAAAGGTGTAAGGACTCTCAAAATTTGTCTCTTACTCAAATTTATCATCATTTTTTCATGCATTCACCACGAGTTTTTCTAGACTCTAGCATACAGATTCCCAAAACTGTTAAGATGCGCTTGCTGTCACTGAATGGAAAACAGTAATTCTTGAGGAAATGCGGGCACTAAATAAAAATAGTACCTGGAGTATGGTGAAACTACTACAAGGAAAAAACATTGTGGGAGCAAATGTATATTCACTGTAAAATATAAGGCTGATGGTTCAATTAACAGATACAAGGCTCGTTTTGTAGCCAGTGGCTTTACTCAAACCCGTGGCATTGACTACACTTAAACATTTGCTCATGTTGCTAAAGCTAACACTACTCGAATTTTCTATCACTAGCAGCAAATCTTTATGGGCCATTACATCAACTTGATATAAAGAATGTCCTTCTAAATGGTGAACTTAAAGAGGAAGTGTATATGTATCAATCTGTCGGATTTGAAGAACAATTGGGGAATCAAATCGTATGCAGGCTTCATGAGTCTATGTATGGGCTAAAAGTCTAAAACAATCTCCTCGTGCGTTGTTTGGCAAATTTTCCAAGGTACTAAAACATGTGGATACTTTCAGAGACAAGCAGATAATAATGTCTTCATCAAACGCTC
>NW_027352990.1:0-697 GCF_012295235.1 Primulina huaijiensis
GTAGGGTTGACCCGTCTCATAGATAAAGATTCGTGAGACCGTCTCTCAAAAGATCTACTCAAAAAAATGTTAGTGAGATGGATGATTTTTTCTAGGAAAAACATGCCACTTAATTTCAAAGAGGGGTTGGTTTTTTTTTAAAAAAAACTTGTGATTTTACATCGAATTTAATAATTATTTGGCAGATCGTACGTTGAATATTTTCTAAACTTTTAGAACAAGATCGTAAAGTATTTGAAAAGGAAAATCGAGAAAGTAGAGAAACAATCAAATGATAAAAATTTAAAAATTGTGAAATTAGATTAGACAATAATTTAGGATATAAGGATAAGTACTATATTAATTTTAATTTTTTTATATTATTTTTTTAAAAAAAGATGTCATGATCTTATTTTTGAAAAGATTTTCTAAGATTTGAGCATCTTATTTAAAAATATTGAAAATTTTTTTTTTCACATGTTATCAAACGCTATTAGGCAATCAATAGATCTATGTTATGTTATTATCATTTATCATTTGTGTCTCTAGGCAATATTTGTTATATAATATTTTTTTTATGTTAAGATTTATATGATATAGATTAAATAAATGAATATTTTATTAAGATACGGTACTTATGAATAAACCATAAAATTTTTAAAAATATTTTTTTATGATATCTTTTAATTAATTAAAATCATTAGAGTGGTTAATTTTG
>NW_027352991.1:0-697 GCF_012295235.1 Primulina huaijiensis
ATCTATAAACATATCTTGTGTTATTTATCTGTTTAACTGCTCGTTTTTTGTTCTTAACTGATTTGATCATGAACTGACATCAGTTCAGTTCTATCCATAACCGAACTGATAGATAACAAAACTGATCCCTTGTAATCTTCAGTTATTCAATTGCACACGATATAAAATATATCAGTTTCCTTAACGAAAGATTATTTTGAGTACCTTCCGCTTGGTTTTAAACCAAACTCGATCTAATTTATTGGTGTACACATTCTTAGAATACGAGCTACTGCAGCTCATGGAGAATATTGTATTTGAAGCACCCTTCGTGTCCAGAACACGATCCTTCAACCCCATTTTAAATTGTTTTGGTTGACTCAACCAGAATCATTCTTAAAAATTCTTGATTTTTTTTTACATTTTTTTTTAAAGTTGGATCATTCATACATTCATTCTCATCTTAATATGAAAATCTTATTTTATTTTTTCAGTCTGTAACAAATCGAAATAAGATGATTTTGATGAATTAGAAAATTAGTTAAATTTTTTGGTGAAATATTTTCATAACCATTAGATAAATGTTTTCGTGAAATATTTTCCTTTAACCATTTCACTGCTTAAATATTTTTATAAAAAACACTTTTATAAAAATATTTTATATGTATATTAGTTAAATTGAAATTTCAGCAAACTTCTCAAACTATTAGTCCAAACG
>NW_027352992.1:0-697 GCF_012295235.1 Primulina huaijiensis
TGAATGTGTTTTGTGGATTTTCTTATACTTTTACTTGGTACAGTTGTTTGCCATGGAAAAAGAGTTGCTTCTGCGATATTTATCGTCTGATTGTACTTTACTTTATAATTTAAGCTGTTTAATTAATATTTATTGCAGGAAATTTGTTTTTGGGAAAGTGTCCACAAGTTGGAGGGCATTTGGATTCCCTTTTGTAGTACGCCAAGCCATCACCACTGGATCTGAAATCTTTGAAGTGTATACAAAGTTACTTGCTCCATTCTTGGTTCCTGATGAAGAATCTATTGATAATTATGGCAGCACAGACAATAATGCTGCCGAGGTGGAAGTGGAGGATAATAAAATTCCTAGACTAACTGAACCCCCTGAGACAAGTAGTACAGAGGAGCCTGATTCAATGTGTGGTACCAAGTTTCAATTTTACTTAACGGATGAAAAAGGAATACGAAGAGACTCTGAAATTACGATGGAAGAGCCGGTGAATTTGAAGACGATGACCACACGATTGAATGTGCTTGCATGTTGGTCAGAGTCAATGGCCAAGCCCAAGCACAAGCATTACGATGTTCAGCCTCTTAGCTTATTGCCTGAAGTTTTCAAGTCTGGTTTCTTTACGAAAAGACCACAAGAGTCTATCTCTCTGTTTAAATGTCTAGAAGCATTTCTCAAGGAGGAGCCTCTAGGACCTGAAGATATG
>NW_027352993.1:0-698 GCF_012295235.1 Primulina huaijiensis
TGGCAAGATGATTTGTGAAGGTTTTTGAAGTAAACTCACCACCTCATTCGCTTTGGAAAGTCTTGATTTTTCTGTCAAAAATATTCTCTACAAAAGCTTGAAATTTTAAAAAGGACTCATAAAAATCTGATTTCTTCTTCAAGGGATATAACCATGTATATCTAGTAAAATCATCAATAAAGATTACATAATACTGGAATTTTTGCGAAGATAAAAATGGGGCAGGACCCCATAAATCACTGTGAATTTTTTCAAGAGGAAATTTAGAGATAAAGTCTGATTTATTGAAAGAAAGTTTACATCGCTTCCCAAGTTGGCAACTAACACATAACACATCCTTAGACAACCAATTTGAAATATTGATAACTTTATTATTATCTAAAACTTTTAAAAATTGAAGATTTGGATGCCCCAATCGAGCATGCCAGATTTTTGAGGAGGCTACTTGAGATTTAATAGCAGTGAGTGCTTCAAGTTGCCTTTCATCAAGAGTGTAGAGTTTTCCCTGTCTATGCCCTTTGGCCATGATCTGTTGGTTGTGAGCCTTAATAACAAAACCATAAGAATTGAATTCAAAGGTACATGAGTTATCATCAATAAGTTGGCTAACAAATAGTAAATTTTTTTTGAGTTTGGGTACTACAAGGACATTTTTTAAAGCAAGTTTACCTTGTGAGGTATTGAGCAACGCATTACCC
>NW_027352994.1:0-698 GCF_012295235.1 Primulina huaijiensis
TTAAAAATGTCCCAAAACATATTGAAAAGCATCCCTAGACGTAAACTTGAGCTAAATTCAAAACTAAACCGATTCGTTTTAAAACTTGGACCAAGGTCCCAGTTTTTACCCGAATCGACTCGAAACTTAACCAAAATTCTCCCAACTTTTTACCACACCCTAATAACATCTAAAAGGTCATAAACTCCACAAAATCAGACCCTTAGACATTTTAATCCTTGGCCAGCAAGTTGCTGGAATTTCCAGCACGTAAATTTCGAAAAAGAACAAAAGAACTACTCCCCCAATCTCGGCCCTAGCTTGGTAACCCCCCAACCAGCCTCTAACCAAACCATTAGGGACCAAGATCAGACCATACTGATCCCAGATAATTGAGACTTGCTGCACCTCCCACGCCCAAACCTTCGAAAAATCTAAGAACACGCAAAACACCTAGCTACGACCGAACTTGCTCCTCGAATCACTTGGCTTCATGACCAGCTCTAGCCGTGTCCAGCCATCTAGAACCATAACCTCGACCCACCAGGGTCTTCTTCATGGCCATGGATGGCTCGTATGTAACTGGATCGGTCCCTCCTGTTGGATTTCGATTTTCTCGTGCCCAAACTGTAACGTACCGAAAATTTTAAAGTCTACGCAAACCACATGCATGCAGTTATTAAATTCTTTTGTATTTTAATTAAATGTTTTAATTGCAT
>NW_027352995.1:0-699 GCF_012295235.1 Primulina huaijiensis
TTGAGTACTCAAAAATATATAACAAGTATTGATATTAATGAACCACGTCTTTTCTTCGATGAAAATCGGTACAAAATATTAAAAATGTGTTACTAATATATTATATTTGAGTATCAAATGTTTCAGATATAATATTATTATACGATTTTTTAGTGTAACAAATATATAACGATTATTGTTGTTTAATTTTTTTTTTTGATGAAAATCAGTACAAAACATTGAAAATTTGGTATTGATATATGATATTTGAGTATCATCTCATTCATATCTGATATCAGTATATGATATTTGAGCACACAAACAAGTGTATGAAGTGTTGATGTTAATATAATTGTTTCAATTTTATACTCAAAATCTTATATTTTGAATCAGATCTCAAAAAATTGGCTCTCAAATATCATATATTAATATCATATTTTCAATGTTTTGTATCGAGTTTCATTCGTGAAATGATATGTTCCCACATAGTATATAAAATTTTGTGTGCGAATTAGAGAATGCAAAAACCTTTTTTTTCTCTAAAAGAGACTGAACATACATTTGTGTTTGAATTCAAGGATTTAAAAGCAAGTCTCAGGGCTTTTTCCTCTTTTATTAATTTGTTTATTTTCTTCCAATATTTCAAAGTAATCTATCGATGGGGGCTTTACAGCTGCAGTACGATTTTCCTAATCTTTTTTTTTTTTTTTTTTCGAAGAA
>NW_027352996.1:0-699 GCF_012295235.1 Primulina huaijiensis
AAATGGTTCTTGAGCCCACTAAGCTTAAAAATAGGCCCATCAAGCTCAAACACACTCCCGAAAAATATTTTGTTTAGGTAAGTTTTTGAAAATAATGACTGAACCTTCAAAAAGTCCTCCGTTTCGATAAAATTCGCGGACCGATTAAAAAAATATGCTTTGGCGGGTAAAAATACCCAACACAGCCCATTTCTTGAAATTACACTTAAAACACCTTATATTAATAATTAAAAATTAAACACGTAATAAAAATAATTTTCCTGAAAATTCCCCGGTCTCCGTTTCTCGAAAGAGTACGAAATGCATTTAGAAACCATAATGCATGAACTCTTGAAATAATTGTTAAATAAATCTTATCATGCAATAATTATGCATTGAATGCATACAAATAAATAAACACACCATTTAAATTAAATTCTAGATTGCATGCATTCAGGTTACGTAAATTTAATTTCCTAGACCTTACATAATTACTGTTTTATATATTGATGATTTAAACATCATTGGAAGGAATAAGAAAATTCAAGAAGTTGTGTTGCTTGAAGAAAGACTTTGAAATGAAGGACCTTGTGAAAACAAAGTATTGTCTGGGTTTGTAAATTGAACAAAAAGAATGTTGAATATTTGTTCATCAGACAAATTATACAGAAAAGCTCCTTAAACGTTTTAATATGGATAAATCAAATCCTTTAAGTACTC
>NW_027352997.1:0-699 GCF_012295235.1 Primulina huaijiensis
CTTTGATTGGTTGATTTGGGCCTTGAATCTTTGTTCTCTGTAATTCAACCCATATCAAGCCATTGTTACAGCGAGAGATTCTTTGAAATACAGAGAAGCAACTGCAAAAATACAAGCAGAAATACAGAAGTTAGATGATGAAGTAAATGAGCTTCAGCAGAAGACTGAAGAAGAGAAGGCTTCAATACACGACCTTGAATTGGTGCTGATGAAGAGAAAAAGGAGGGCCGAGAAATGCAGACGTGTAGCCGAGGCACAATCTTTCTATAGGGCGATGCTGGAGAAGATGATTCGAGATGCCATGCACCAGTAAGTTTGTTATAAACAAGGGTCGTAAATTACAACAGCTATGGTCATTGAAATTTGGCTTGATTACAAAAACTGCCCTCGATGTTTGATAATATTTACAACAGCATGTTGAGGATATTCTAACCTCACATTCACATCCTCAAAGGTTTACGTACTTTAAGGGGCATAAATGTAAGATTAGGGTGTAAGTTCAAGGCGGTGTTGTAATTATTTAAACAGAGAGTTTCTGTGTGAGTCAAATTTTGAAGGAGAGGTGTTGCAGTAGTTTACCTTAATAAAACCAAAATACATGAGTCTCAAGGTGACGGTCTGGATTTTGTCAATATTTATCTTTGTAGGAGTGTTGTTTACAAAGAACAAGTGAGGTTAAATCAAGCAGCAAGCAGTGCT
>NW_027352998.1:0-983 GCF_012295235.1 Primulina huaijiensis
CCACGTTTTACCTCAAGGTTCTGGGGAAGTTTTCAAAAAGCGTTGAGAACGACATTGAGTTTGAGTACTGCCTATCATCCAGAGACCGATGGTCAGTCTGAGAGGACTATTCAGACACTCGAGGTCATGTTGCGTGCTTGTGCTTTAGATTTTGGACCTACATGGCATGATCATCTGCCGCTTGTGGAGTTTGC
The DNA here is from genome assembly GCF_012295235.1 of Primulina huaijiensis. Classification (NCBI taxonomy): domain Eukaryota; kingdom Viridiplantae; phylum Streptophyta; class Magnoliopsida; order Lamiales; family Gesneriaceae; genus Primulina; species Primulina huaijiensis. Next base: position 195 of record NW_027352998.1, read on the forward strand.
ATATAACAATAGCTACCACAACAGCATTGGTATGGCTCCATTCGAAGCATTATATGGTAGACGTTGTCGTACTCCATTGTTTTGGGACGAAGTAGGAGAACGACAAGTGCAAGGACCTGAATTAGTGCAACAAGCGATTGACGTAGTGGAATTGGTTAAGAAGAGAATTAAAGCTGCACAAGATCGTCAATCGAGTTACGCGAATACCAAGCGTAGACCTCTACAGTTTCAGTCGGGGGAAAAAGTTTTCCTTAAAGTTTCACCATTTCGCAGGGTGATGAGATTTGGACTCAAGGGAAAATTAGCCCCAAAATTCATCGGACCTTTTGAGATCTTGGAATGTGTTGGAAATTTGGCATATCGATTGGCTTTGCCGCCGTATCTGTCCAGCATTCATAATGTCTTTCATGTATCTTTGCTACGACGGTATGTAGCAGATGAATCGCACGTTCTTGGTCCGACAGATGTTCAACTTGAAGAAGACTTGACTTATGTCGAGCAGCCACTTTTAATCCTAGGTAGGAAAGAGAAAAAGCTCAGAAACAAGACCATTCCACTTGTTTTAGTGCAATGGCAACGCCGTGGTACTGCAGAGGCGACATGGGAGTTAGAGAGTCGTATGCGCTCAGAGTATCCGCATTTGTTTTGAGTTGTATCTTTGTAATCATGAGTTGTATTTTATTCAGTTGTTTTGTACTTCAGTTCTGATTTCGAGGACGAAATCTTTTTAAGGAGGGGATGATGTAATGACCTGAATTCGTATTTTGAATGAAGTATTAATTAAGAGAT
>NW_027352999.1:0-700 GCF_012295235.1 Primulina huaijiensis
TAAACGAAATATTTTAAATATGCACTAATGGGCTTATTGGGCCTAGTATATCATACTAATGGGCCCAATCTTACTCTACACCTTTTAATTAAAATAAATGAGCCCAAAACCCCACCCCAAAACCCTTAAAGCACACACCCCTTCCCCTAAATCACACAAACTCTTTTCCATCAGCAACAACACACTCACACACGCAAGTGAAGAGGAAATAGACACGGTTTTGAAGGAAAAACAGCATAAGGTCTTCTACATGGCCGTCAAATCGCCACAACGTTTTCGTGCGTATTATACGTAAAGGCACGTCATAGATCTCCTTTTTCTCATCTATCATATCCTATTACATGTTTGATTATCGTTTGCATGAAAAACATGATTTCTATATGAATATTTTCGTTTTTATGCATTCATATATGAATAAGGTATGGTTTTATGTTCCAAAACTTGATGTATTATTGCATGAAGGGGCTGCCATAATAGGGACACCAAAAGGGAAGATTTTAAGGGTGTTTAAGCATCCATATTTCACTGTTTAGAGGCTGCACTTGAACTGGAACCAAGGTGAACGAATTATTGCATTGATTTGATGTCAAGGGTTCGGGTAAGGGTCTAACCATTGCATGGCTCATCCAGGGCGGGACCAGGGCTTGGTACAGGTGTGGTTGAGTGTGAGGAAGAGTCCTAGCCATGCTAAGACTCAAGC
>NW_027353000.1:0-700 GCF_012295235.1 Primulina huaijiensis
ATTACATTTCAAGAATATGAACAGTCACATTAAATTGGATTAAGGCTAGTGTTAAAGAATATTCAACGTTGTTTGCTTTGGAAAAACAGCTAAATATGTTTACTATATGGTAGTGACTTGGGAAATGATGGTTCATTCTAGTTCGACTTCACTGTTACAAAACTATAAATAATATTAAAAAAAAGACATGAGGTTGAATTGGTAAATTATTTTAAGTTTGTTCAGAATTTTTGTTTATTATTGATTATTTGTTCATTCAAACAAACCTATTTTAGTTTTTGATATATGTCGTAAAGACGTGGTGCGTGTTGGTCCATCACTATGTTGGCTAGAAATTACGATTTAATTTGTCAAAGCAGCCGATTAAGTGCTATTGAATGAGTTATGCCACTTACCCTGACTTGTATACTTGTACTTGTTTCTCCTATATTGTAAAAGAAGCAAGGTAAATCATGTGTGGGCTGGTATTTCCTGATCTTTCCTTTAATTCATCTTTAGAATATTTACAAAAACGAAATTGTGTCAGTAAAATTTCTCTTTTAGCAGTTACTTGCACTTCCCTATTTTAATCTTTACCAGAAAATAAATTTTTTATTTGCCACAATTTCAAACTGTAATTTTCAACAGAAATATGAGAAAAATACTGTAAAACTCGCTCATTGAGTGATGTCAAGGGATAGGTGTTCCTTTCAAGCAATTT
>NW_027353001.1:0-700 GCF_012295235.1 Primulina huaijiensis
GTGCTTTCACTTTGTTCAGGCATCTCGAAGTCTGGTGAACCAACCATTAAGTTAGCTCTAACACTTCGGCTTTGTGTCATTTTTAATTTTCCAGAACCAGTCAAACTGGTTGATGTGGCCCCAGGAGAAGATGAATCGGGGTAAGGCATGACTAGGGAATCAATGGTCTTCTGCAAATCTTGAAATTTCTGCTCTAGTAAACCAAAAGAATATCCACTCTTGGCGTCACTAATTCCGGTGGGTGATGCTCCTGCGGTCTCCTGTGCAATGATGGTCTCATACCTAGGCTGCCACATATTCGGCGTTCTTTCTCTGTTTTCACCATTTGATGAGTGGCGCAATGACTCGTACATTTCATCTTGTTCAGATCCAGCCATCTCGATGCATCCAACTTCCTTACACATGTCATCAGAATATTCTCCAATCCCTGTCATAGATTCATCTATTCCTTTACTTGAATCAGATACAGCATCAGATAAAGAATGATCCTCACTGCTTTCTGAAAGTATTGGATCTGACATCCCCGTACGTTCAAACTCCGAATCAACAGATTGAATACCAATGAGTTTTTGTGAACCCACGTTGTTTTCGACAATTCGTAGTAATTCCTCAATCCGAGAATGAGCAAGATCTTGTTCCTTCTTCAGCTCTCTAATCTCTTTCTCCAACTGCAAATATTGACAGAGGCGATCCATATTAA
>NW_027353002.1:0-700 GCF_012295235.1 Primulina huaijiensis
CTTTTCCATTTTGAGGTGAAGTGTAAGGAAAAGAGAGACGAAGTCGAAGGCCATTATCAATGCATAATCTTTGAAATGAACCATTAACAAACTCTGTATCGTTATCACATTGAAAAGTTTTGATGGGTCTTTCAAATTGAGTATTGATAAGAGCATGAAAAGCTTTGAAGTATGGAAAAACTTGTGATTTTTTGGCAAGAGGATAGGTCCACAAGAATTTACTAAAACCATCAAGAAAAAGAATATAATACCGATGTCCACTTGAACTTGCAATAGGTGAAGTCCACAAGTCACTATGAATAATATCAAATGGTAAAGTGGTAACAGACATAGAGTCACTAAAAGGCAACTTTTTAAGTTTACCAAGAGGACAAGAGAAACATGATTGTTTAGAAGCTTTATTACAAGAAATTAAATTGCTGTGACAAAGAGAATGTAAAACATTGTCTCCCGGATGTCCAAGACGATTATGCCACAGGGTAGAGGACAAAGCCGTGAGAGCCGATGCGGAGAATGATTTAGTGGGTTGATTATTTGAGAAGATAGGATATAGATCGCTCATGCTGTCACATCTCATGATTTTGGTCCCTGTCTGTAAATCATTCACAGAAAATCCAAAAGGATCAAATTCAACAGAAACAGAGTTATCGGTGGTAAATTTACGAACCGAAATTAGGTTTTTGATGAGTTTAGGAGCATG
>NW_027353003.1:0-701 GCF_012295235.1 Primulina huaijiensis
CAGTTTGTGCAGAACCAGTAGCTTCATCGTCATTTATCAGCCTCTCCGGAAACACACAAAATCGACGCCCTTCAAAACTTATACTACAAGCAGCAACAGTCATCGAGCAATCAGCATAAATCTGAAGCAAACACCCAAAAATGAAAGACCTGAAGGGCAGCTGCTGAAGCGAAGGCTGAGGTCGCGCGAGGCTGAAAGTGAAGGAAGTGTACGCGCGAGGCTGAAAGCTGAGGTCGCACGAGGCTACTGAAGCGAAGTCTTAGGGTTATAGGCCGGGTGGGTTTTGGACCTTTATGTGTATATATTAGACTTTTACAGTTGCTAGACTAAATTTAAAAAAGTGTATTTTAATTCAGAAAATAAAATTAGAGTTTTAGTTTCCCTTTCAAATTAAATTAAATCTTTAAAATGTTATTTTATTTTATTTTTTAAAATTCGTGGTCTAGTGGCTATTCCATATTTTAGGCGCAACAATTTAAAAATCGAGGGAGATTAAAAGTTAACTATCGGTTCATCTTTTATAAAGTAATTAAAAGAAATTAAAAGTTAAGTATGATTATTTTTTTACTTCACTAAATATAAATTTTAATTTTTTTTACCTTTTTACTGCATCAAAATTACCCTATCGAAGAAAAGTGTTACAAAAATTAGAAGTGAGCCCATGTTTTTTAAATTTTGAAGTAAAAAATAATGTTTTACTT
>NW_027353004.1:0-701 GCF_012295235.1 Primulina huaijiensis
TAATTGATCCAACTCAATAACAAATGGCTCGACGCCAACACTCTTCAATAAATACTTCACCTCCGATGAGAACCTTTCACCATAAAATTCAAAAAGCCCAATTACCAAATCGAAGAAAAGGATCGACAAAAGTTTTTCACAGAAATCACAAATCATCCTATAAAGAAACCAAATGAATTCTAATCAACGTGGACACTTACGAGCACCAAGTTTTGGAGTAAACGACAACTGGGTTTCCTGCGACGGTCTTCTTGACGGTATCTTCCGTTCCCTGTCCGAATGACGCAGAACACATCGGGCGCATCTTGATGGGCTGCGAATTTCTTGAAATGGTTTTGCTTAGTTTAACATTATTGCCCAAGTAAAAAGTTGAAACAACATTAGGGAGGCGATAAAGAGCGGCAAATTGGGTACGAAAAGGAGGAGCGAAAGAGAGGGAATCGAAGCCCTTTGCGAGCTGAGACGCCCCCGACATTGACGCCATTATCAGCAAATTCTGCTAAAATTGGCCAATTCACGACCCTTTACGTCTTTGTTACGCCAATCGAAATTTCGAGACCTTCGGAGTTACCAAATTGTTGAATTGTTGTCCAAATTTGGAGAGTTAAACCGCAAATGGGCTTTCAGTCTCCGGTCGTCGATTTTTTTTATGTTCAGTCCCTGAATATTTTTTTAGTACCACATTTCCACATGAAGTATAC
>NW_027353005.1:0-701 GCF_012295235.1 Primulina huaijiensis
GATCAAGTAAGTTTTTGCCATAAATCAGAGACGTACACAATTTTTATGTGATGGTTTATGGGCAGCCATTATTGATGTATATGTTAAAAGTCAAGTTTGACCCTGGTTGTTTATATTTGTGGAATTTGTTTACGATCTGGGACCAATTTTAGAATTTCTAGGACACAAGGGGTATTGATTTTGGTAGCTGGAGGTTCTTATCAATCGATCGTTTATATTATATTTTATGTTTTAAAGATATGCTTGCACAGTATTCACACAAATATTAAATAAATCCAAAGTTTTATGAGAATACACAATTTCAGTTGTAAATTTTATAATTATTGATATAATTTTTTTTTTTTTTGCAATTTGAATGGCCATTTGAATAGAATAGATATAACATGAAATGAAATGAAAATGAACCATCGTCAAAAAAGAAAAATCAAAATGAATTAAAGGGAGAAATTATTAAAGAAAAGGGAAATAGGGAAGATGATGTTAATTGGTTAAAGTGGAGGTCGGGAGAATGATGGACGGCTAAGATTCGGTCAAAGGCTGCCATAGATCTAAGAGAGGAAGTGCAGATTGGGTTGTCAGAGTCAGACATTCCCTCAGAGTTTGGCTAAGCCATCTTTTTTGACGATTCCTTAATATTCATTATATCTTTCAGTCATCAGCCGTCGATTTTTTTTGTGTTCAGTCTCTGGATACTTTTTTAG
>NW_027353006.1:0-2805 GCF_012295235.1 Primulina huaijiensis
TCAAGACTGGTTGAGAAACTGTTCTGAATTCGGAGAAAATGCATATACACTAATGTCAGTCCTGTTGAACTGACAAAGCAGGCAAGATGGTAGGACCATAGTATGCAAGCTAAAGTGTAACATGCTCGGTTTTATGTCAAACGAACTGTAGGGACAGTTTGAGGAAATGTTGAATGCTGTTGACATTCGAATGCACTTGCAAGAGTTGCATGGTACATGAAACTCATATAATGATACACACCACTTTCAAGGAGCTCATGACTACACGTATGCAAGATGGGGCTTTGGCCCATGAGCGTGGTGTACGTATGACTGGGCTTATTGAGAATGTGGTGGGCCTGGAATATGTGATTCCTAATGAGCTACTAGATAACATCAATTTGTTGTTTCTCTCTTCCTTATTTGACGGGGTTATGGTGAACTTCAATTTGACTAAGATAGATGATAGCCTTGAAGAGCTAGTCAATATGCTTATGACTTATGAGATCACCATAAAAGAAAAAAAAATATTGTTTTTCTAATGGGCCTCTCGTCAGACGAAAAATGGCCCATAAAGTAAGTGAAAGAAATGTTCTGTCCCTCAAAAGAAAAAAAAACCCAATAAGAGGAAAACTCTGAAAGACACTTAAAGGGCCCACAAAGCCCGATAAGTCAGAACATATTTGTTTTCACTGCAAGAAGAATGGATATAAGAAATTATCTGGGCCAAAAATGTTTTGGAAATGATAAATGAATATCTGAAGTAAACAGGATTTCAACAACAAACAAAAGAAAATTAGAAGATCCAAATCCCGCACAAATATGGCACGCTAGACTAGGTCATATTTCCCAAAGAAGGATGCACAAGCTAGTGGGAGAAGGCATGTTTAACTTGTCAGACATAAATTCTCTACCTACTTGTAAGTCCTATCTAAAAGGAAAAATGACCAAGACTCCATTCGATGGAAACGTGAAACATGCACATGGTCTACTAGATTTGATCCACACAGACGTTTGTGGCCCGCTAAGTGTCAGCACAATATATGGGCAATCCTACTTCGTTATCCTTACTGATGACCATTCGAGGTATATGTATGTTTATGTTTATGAAACACAAATCTGAAGCATTTGAAAGGTTCAAAGAATTCAGATCTGAAGTAGGAAACCAGCTAGAAAGAAGTATTAAGACACTTCGATCTGATCGAGATGGAGAATACTTGAGTGCTGAATTTTTGGGTTATCTAAAAGAGAATGAGATTCTCTCACAGTGGACTCCACCAGCAACACCACCATTGAATGGTGTTTCTGAACGTCGAAATCGAACCTTGATGGACATGGTTCGATTCATGATGGGATTCACTGAATTGCCTACATCGTTTTGAGGCTTTGCGCTTGAAACTACGGTAATGTTGTTGAATAATGTCTATACTAAAGCAGTGGATAAAACACCATATGAGATATGGATGGGAAAACCTCCCAAATATTTTTACTTGAGAATATGGGGATATCCTGATTACGTGAAGCAGACAGTGGGAGACAAATTGGATAGTAGATCCACTTTGTGCTACTTTGTAGGATATCCAAAGAATTCTATTGGATATTATTTCTATCATCCCAATAAAACAAAAGTGTTTGTTTCATGAAATGTCACCTTTTTTGGAAAAGGAATTTCTATTAGATAGAAAAGACAAGATGATAGAACTTGAAGAAATTCAAGATACTCCCTCAACTGTAAAAGTTGAACCTGATCCCCAACAACCAGTAGTTGAAGTACATGTTCCTAGAAGGTCTGATAGGGTTAACAGACCGCATGCAAGATACACGCTTCTTCATGAACAAGGCTATGATGAGCCTTGTGTCAGAGATCAATATATGGTCTCAAGCAGGCGTTAAGGAGTTGGAACCTCAGATTTGATAGCACTATCAAAGAGTTTGGTTTTGCTAAGAATCTTGAGGAACCATGCGTGTACAAGAAAGTTAGTGGGAGTGCAGTGTCATTCCTAGTACTTTATGTTAATTGCATCCTGCTCATTGGAAATGATGTTAGATTGCTGCAATTAACTAAAGTATGGCTAGCAAGTAAATTCTCCATGAAAGACATGGGTGAAGCATCCTATGTATTGGGAATACATATCTATAGAGATAGATCAAAAAGGATGCTAGGACTCACCCAAGCCNAGTTGCTTACGCTCTGAGTGTTACAAGCAGATATCAGGCGAACCCTGGTCCAATGCATTGGAAGGCCGTGAAAGATATTCTTAAGTACTAGAGAAAGACTAAGAACTTGTTCATGGTCTATGGGGGTGGAGAATTGAAATTGGAAGGCTACACTGATTCTAGCTTCCAATGTGACGTAAATGATTCGAAATCGACCTCTGGTTTTGTATTCATGCTAAATGGTGCGGCTGTCTCTTGAAAAAGTTCCAAGAAAGATACCATTGCGGATTCCACCACTGAAGCTGGATACATTGATGCAGCCAAAGAGGTAGTTTGGATGAGGAATTTTGTCCAAGAGTTGGACATTATTCCTAATAGAGTTGATCCAGTCCCAGTGTACTGTGACAACACTGGTGCCGTTGCGCAAGAAAAGGAACCAAGGACTCATCAAAGATCCAAACATATACTGAGGAAGTTCCAAATCATCCGGGAGATTGTGGGAAGAGGAGATATATCAGTTGAAAGAGTCATCTCTGCAGATAATGTTGCTGATCCACTTACAAAGCCCTTGCCAGGACCATTGTTTGAAAAGCATCACGAAGCAATGGGATTAAAGTTTATGGATAGTTGGCTCTAGGGCAAGTGAGAGATTGTTAGAGTAGATGCCCT
>NW_027353007.1:0-702 GCF_012295235.1 Primulina huaijiensis
TTCTTCTTTTAATTAGATATGTGTAAGGAAAATTTAGAGCTTAGGATATTGGATTCTTGGGATAAATGAGAATTATATTGTAAATCCTTGTATTGGAAATATTTATGGGAAAATCCTTATTGTCAAGAGAATTAATCATGCACTGTACAAGTATATTTTCGAAATTTTGGGTAGGAGATATAGCAAGATTTGGATGCTATCATGCAAGGTTTAGAAGAATGAATATATGGACCATGCAAGAAAATTTCGAAATTCTCCTAGATTATTGCCTTAATTATGGTGGTGCTTAATTGTGGGAGTATATGCAATGTAAGATAAAATGATGAAGCAAATCTTCATTTCCCTTGCACCCAAATTTTCGAGCCAATCAAGGGTTCTTATTAGGGAATAAAAAGCTCCAATTGGGTACAAAAATCAGCAGCCTTGGGATGAGATTTGAAGCAAAAAAACGTGGGATTGAGGCCTAATTGGGCAAGATTTGAATACCAAATTTAGGTCCCTCCCCTTACCTATAAATATACCATCAAGTCTAGCCATTCCTCACACCTAAATTTCGAAATTCTAGAGCTGAAAAACTCAAAAATTCCAACAGCTAGCCTAGACGAAACCTTGCTGAAAAATCGTCCCGAGTTTAGGCTAAAAATCGAAGCCGAAGTACCGCCGAGTGTAGGGCAAGGAACGATCCATTCCCGAAGCCGAACC
>NW_027353008.1:0-703 GCF_012295235.1 Primulina huaijiensis
TTAATATTTTGTACAAGAATAAATACATTTTATTTTTAATATTATAAAAAAATAGGTCTTTTGTGAGACGGTCTTACGAATCTTTATTTGTGAGATGGATCAATTTTATCGATATTCACTATAAAAAGTAATACTCTTAGCATATAAAGTAATATTTTTTTATAGATGACTCAAATAATAGATCCGTTTCACAAAATTCGATATGTGATATAGTCTTACACAAGTTTTTATCATTATAAAAAGATTAAATGATATGTAATATAAATTAGTTTGTATGGATAATAATTATTTGTAAAATTTGTTTGTCAACATTTAATATACATCAAACCATATCTTATATTTATCTAAAACAATTTTGTAAGATAAAACGAAATAAAAAAGTTTATTCAATAGCAAAAATAATTTCCCAAGGTTGCTTTTCTTCTTTTTCGGGTCACACCCGTTTTGGAAAACGATCCATTAACCCGATCCAACAATATTATTCAATTCCGTTTACACTTAAAATAAACAATGTTAATATAGATTAATTAGAGGAAAACTAATTTGATATATGAAATATTGAAAATAGCAAATTGATCCATAAAATTTTGTTGATGATTTAATTGGGAGGGTTTGGGTAAATTTAGTGTGAAATTTAACTAAAAAGTCTATTTTGTCCTTTTATCATAAAAAAAATACACATTTAAAATTTTTAATTTTAAAT
>NW_027353009.1:0-703 GCF_012295235.1 Primulina huaijiensis
AGCGTCCTCCCCACGCCTTCGAAAACCGAGAAAGTCACGTGCGATCGCGCCACGATCACGTGAGGCGGCACCATTTTCTCATCTTCCTCCTCCTCCGCCTCATCTAACCTCTTCAGATAACCATCACCGTCATTAATTTCATTAAAGTTGTCATGAAACTGCTTTGGCCAGACAGGGATGTTAACCGGCGCCGACTGGTGGAATTTCACCTGAACATTCTCCGACCTCGGCGACGCTGGGATTATCTTCGATTGGCTGCTGACAAGGCGGCGATGGTCGTTGCCCAGCACGGCCGAAAGACCGGATTGAGGAGCACTAAAGCGATTGTGGCGGCGGCGATCGTGCATGAACGGCGGAGAAGGGGAGGTTGAATCGGGGGACGAGAGGAAGGACCAAACGACGTCACTTTCATAAAGCTCGAGCGGAGGTTGTTGGAGGAAGTCGCCGGAGGATGAACGGGCGGTGCCGACGATCAACTCCACCATGGTTTCCACCAGCAATATACGAATGTAAATTATATATTATTATATACACATTTATAAAGGAGAGGAGATGGGTGGGGTGGAGTGGGGTGGGGTGGAGTGGAGGTGGGGTGGAGCAAACGCCTGATTTGAAGATGCCCACTACCAAGACCACACGATTCACAAAAATAAAACATCTGTTGTGAAAAAGTAAAAATTTATGGTAAAAAAGTAAAAATCTC
>NW_027353010.1:0-703 GCF_012295235.1 Primulina huaijiensis
GTTTTGTATCATTTTAGTAACTAAAACCATTAAGATTCATAAATATTAAATGCAGTACCTCCATCAACATAGCTCGTTTCTTTGTTATATAATCTAATGTCACTTGTTTGGCGTATGTGAGTGCCTTCGTAACCCAAAATTCATTTAACTTATCTTGTTTTTGTTCTGCATCCAATCTACAAATTTATTATAAATAATAGTCTTTAAGCATTCCTATCACAAACATAATACTGTGGGAACTCTGAATACGATAATTCTCTAGCTCCAACATCAATTGAGCATGTCACAAAATAGTCAGTTAGCATAGTTTTGCCAACATTACCCGAGTCCAACACCTTTTTCAAGTTTTGATGATTCCAAAAGGTAATACATTGTTTATTAGGTAAATGTAAGAGCAAATTAATAACCGGAAGAGATATCTCATTCAAATCGAATTCAAAAATTCTCGACATTGCTTTCGGAGCAGAAATCCAACGAGCATCTTGGAATGCTTTTATCTCGTCGATGAAGGTGTCTGAACCGTGTTATGAGAGATGGACATATATCTTATCATGACCTTTATATATATATTTATATAGATATTTTACCGTTGTGAGCCTTGAACAGATCTCAGCATTAATATGGCAATCATACCTATACAACAAGTATGGATTATAAGAACAACCCACTGTGAATTTAACGTACAGTTTCGGACTGTGATAGT
>NW_027353011.1:0-703 GCF_012295235.1 Primulina huaijiensis
TTATGTTATTACCATGCAGGATGAGGAGCCTGAATTTCCGGTGAATCCCTTTGCCTAGCTGAGAATATTTTTATATTATTATATTTAAATAATCATAATGTACAAGACAAATTGGATAATTTATCCAAGTCTTTCAATTTAGTTTGTTTCTATCGTGATCAATTATTATATATGTGCTGATAATTTGTGGGAGGAAACGTACATTTGAAAAACTCCCAAATTGTAATCTTCAGTAATAAATAAAACGTCGTTAGCATATGAATTATTTATATTACATCTGTAGCAAATTGTTTCAGTTAATTATATATCAAGAAAATCCTAAGAAAATAATTAAAAATTAATATAATAAATTATTGAAAACGATAATAATCAAGATATTCGAGAAAAAGTGAATTAAAAAAAAAGTGTACTAATTCAAATAGGCACATCGATTTCACGTTCGCATGAAAATAATATAGACTTGTAATACTTACTATTCCTATTTGGGAAAAAGAAAATATTATTTATTTTTCTTCATTTTTTACATTTTCAAATGTATATAATAATGAATATTTTGACGACCCATTTCAATAGAATAAATCAAAATATACATTTAAGATCGTTTTTTTTTTAAATAAATGCAAATCTAGTCGGATCACGAGGGATGCTAATTAACGAGATTCTCCATTAATAAAATAAAATCTAATTACACATATTATTTGTT
>NW_027353012.1:0-703 GCF_012295235.1 Primulina huaijiensis
CTCACAGATTAAGATCCGTGTGACGGTCTCACATGAGACCCACTCAAACTCATATGAGACCGTCTCATGGAACAATTTTGTTAAACAGATTTTCTATCCGACCTGATCTATGAAAAAACATTATTTTATTTTAAAAATATTATTTTTCACTCTAGATATAAATCAGATCGACTACTCAACAACTGTGTGATATTATTATAAAATAAAGAACAAAATTTCTTATAAACTATATACCTAAAATTTGCTAACAAATTTTTTTCAACATATTTGCTTAAAAAAAATATAGAAAGAAAGAACGTGAGCTGTATCCTACTCAGTTTGAGAAAAACTGCGACCTATGCTCCACATATATATATATACATGAAAAAGTAGTTTGCCTTCAAAAACACACAAGTTCTTCCACGAGGTCATCAAAAATCATGTCCTCCAGTTCAAGCCCAATACACTCGCTCTCGAACTGAAGATTCATCCACCTGTTGTCGTCCTTCAAGTCCCGAACCATGATACGATCTAACGATTGCTTCTCATCCATCGTCAGATTCAGTAATTTACTTATGGTCGTGCTCACCTCGTCGACTATATGGTTTCCTTCGGGAAATGGTCGAACGTGGCAACTCGACGACAAGGGTTTAGGATAATATGGAAGGGAAACATCATATGTTTCAACTAACGTTTCATTAACCAAATCAAAGAGCATCTGATG
>NW_027353013.1:0-704 GCF_012295235.1 Primulina huaijiensis
AAAAAAAACCATTTATTTTTTTGACAAACTCTAAATCAATCTCTGAAAATTTCAAGCATTACTTAATGAAAAACTTTAGAAAAGTAAGAAGAATTAAATAAGAAAGGGACACATGGAAATGGCCCTTGGATATTTTCAATGTCAAGATTTTTTTAAAACTCTTTATATGCAAATGAATTCAATTATAATTGAAGTGAGATGAAAATCACTGTTAGTTTGTTTGAAATGATAAAAAAACAAAAATTTAACTTATTTTTTTAAAGATCGAGTGTTTGTCGTTTTACAAAAAAGTTATAGCTGATTGTAACAATGTAACTCAAATATTTTAAATTGTAAAAAAGCTCAAACGTCAGGTTTCGATTGTTCTATCAAGTCTCAACAATTATTGCACTCAACAATCTCTTTACCAATAATTGCACTCAACAATCTCTTTACCAATAATTGCACTATTTGACACAAATGAGAATCAATCTCGTGACCTTAACTCTAATATCAATTTTAGTACGAAGCGCTTGTCACTTTACCAAAATTTATACCAAAAGTTATAGCTTATGGTAACAATATAACTCAAATATTTTAAATTGTACAATAATTCAAACACCACGTTTCAAATGAATGACATGTATTCAAATATTACCTGTGTTTGACCTCAAATTTCGTGTATCATATTTTGAAAGGAAATGGAGATGATTTTATTTGATGCA
>NW_027353014.1:0-704 GCF_012295235.1 Primulina huaijiensis
GTCGAAACTATCTAAAAAAATTTATTGTGAACAACACAAATCAACTCGGTCGAGGCAATGGCGCCAGCACGAGCCATAGCCTCTCTTTTTTTTTTTTTTCATTATGTTTATATTTATATGAAAGTGTTGAGTAATTGAAGTTTATTCTATTATTTGTCGGTTCATATCTACATATGATTATTAACTGGGACACAATTGGAGGGTTCAAAGTCAAATTTGTAACAAATGTTTTTGCAATCGATTGGAACATAAAATCAGAATTTGTTTTCGGGATCCATCAATCCAAATACAATATTGATGGATTTATTCAAATTTTTTATATGAGCATGTGTAGTAAGATGTTCGACTAAATCCAGATAAAATTACCTGCGTTTTTGTTTTTACTTTTAGTTTTAGCTAAACTCTATTTGACATAATTACCAAAATTGGGTGACTTAATTAAAACCATGGTTACAACTATAGAAACTGGGGATTTTTTAAAAAAAAACTATAGAAACTGGGTATGATGTAATATGATAATTAGCTTGTGTTTGGCTAGCCAATTCAATGAACTTGTACAGATTACAGTAGTCGATGTCATGATTCTAAAAAAAATATTAATATCGATGTGAAATGTGAGATCATGTTTGCTTGTTCGGTCTTGAAGATTCAATAATTTTTAGTTTATGAGTCAATTTTCCGAGTCCAATTGAAAGGTCTTTTTT
>NW_027353015.1:0-704 GCF_012295235.1 Primulina huaijiensis
CGCCCCGATGCCACTTTAGATCCATCAAGCTTGCATGGCAAGTGTCATTTATCTCCACTTGGAAATATACATCACTTTTTTCATTTCGTTAATCTTCCACCATCATCATCTTCCTCTCCGGCAACTTGAGAACAAATATTTTTTACATTTCTAATTATCCCAGGAGGTTGCCCTGTTATCAAGGGGAACAAGTGGTCGTCTACGAAGTGGATGCATGTTGATGAATACAAGGCCTAGCGAATTTCATCGGTAAGAGTTGTAAAACCATAATGACTTCCGACTTTCTTCTTAACATACATGACAACGGTCTTTCAGATGTGGTAGCATCAGAAATTACTTGATGCAACCTGCATGATGTATCGCTTGATGAAATATTTTCAGGAGCTGAAGATACCGAGGCTTATTTCTGGTCGAATCGTACGACTGTTTGCAATTGTTAACTGGTATAACATTAGAGGTATGCATTTGTTATTTTCTGGCTAGATAGTCCATAGGATGGGAATTTTGTTTGAGGAACAAATAAAAGTTTGGCACGACCAATTCAATAGGCTCATCCCCAAGTTAGTCCGATTGAGGAAAAAGAGATTGAAATATGTAATTAGGTATTATAATATAATGTAAATTGTTTTGTAATCGGTATGATGTTTAGAATACCTTCAATTTTTTCTTCTTCTGATTCTAACAAATCTTTCATAGTCCCGTAT
>NW_027353016.1:0-704 GCF_012295235.1 Primulina huaijiensis
AGGTTCATGAGAAGAATTATCCGACTCATGACCTCAAGCTAGCAGCAGTAGTATTCGCCCTGAAGATTTGGAGACACTATCTGTATGGGGAGAAGTGCAATACTTTCACAGATCACAAGAACTTGAAGTACTTCTTCACACAGAAAGCTGAATATGAGACAGAGGAGATGGTTAGAGCTGGTGAAGGACTATGACTGCAACATTAGCTACCATCCGGGTAAGGGTAATGTGCTAGCCGACACACTGAGTAGGCAGACTGCACTGATTGCTCAGTTGTCTGCACAGAGACCATTGCAGGCAGAGATTTGAGCTTGCAGTTCATGCTAGGGGAGATGCTCCTAATATTTCTACCCTAACAATGCAGTCGAATCTTACAGACCGGATTCGAGCAGGGCAGTCATCTGATGAGTAATTGCAAAAGTGGAGGCAGAGGGATGAGTATAAGGGACTAAGATTATATTATGTTGAGGATTGTATAGTCAGATATCACGATCGACGGTGGGTTCTTAGAGGTGATTCACTGAGAGCAGACATTATGAAGGAAGCCCACGCCCCACTGCACCCCGTACTCCATTAACCCAGGGAGTAAAAAGATGTATAAGGATCTGCTGTCTTTGTATTGGTGTTCGGGCATGAAACGGGATATTTTGTGTTTTGTGTCTGAGTGTTTGACATGTCAGCAGGTTAAGGCAGAGCATCAGAGA
>NW_027353017.1:0-705 GCF_012295235.1 Primulina huaijiensis
ACTAAAAAAAACGACGGCTGGAGACTGATCCCCAATTTCCCGTTATTTGTGTGTGTAAAACTTTAAAGACGCATTTATGAGTTTTCGTGCCCAATTAATAAGTTTAAATAGAGTGGACCTAATTTTACATGTCAAATTAATGTGATCGGTGACGTTTAAAACCCAAGGCCCATTAGGATAATTACTCGTCCTCCAAAGTCGACTCCTTTGTCAAATTCGGGTTTTATTTCACCCCAAAAACTAGTAGATTTATCAGTTTGAACTCCTTAAAAAGTAAATAATTGTTTAGTTTTAGATAATAAATAATAAAAAAATATTTAGAAAATAATAGTTCAATAATTTGTTTTGTAAATTTATATTAATAACATTTAGGAAGAAAAAGATTTATCACAAGTTAAGATTTAGCAATTTATATTTAACTCTAACAAAAAAATCTTAATTTACATTTATATATGAAACATATCATAATAAAATAAAATTATTTTAATTCTAAAATGTTATAAACTCAGATTAAGAATTAAGATGTTCATTATTCAATATAATAAAAATATAAATTATTATTATTATTATTATTATGGGCGGGTTAATTTACTAAATCCAAGGCCCCGCCCCTCCCCGCTGTAAGAAATAATCTCTGAAAAAATAAACAACTAAAAACTAAAGAGTAGAATAAAAAGTAATACTCTTAGCATAAAAAGTAATACT
>NW_027353018.1:0-705 GCF_012295235.1 Primulina huaijiensis
TATTCTGGGAAATGGAATAATGCCCAGAAAAATTATTCTACAGTGACGAAATAAATATTAGTCATTGTTAGATGTATTTTAAAATTTCAAGATGATTTATATATCAAAAGATCAAGTT
The DNA here is from genome assembly GCF_012295235.1 of Primulina huaijiensis. NCBI lineage: Eukaryota > Viridiplantae > Streptophyta > Magnoliopsida > Lamiales > Gesneriaceae > Primulina > Primulina huaijiensis. Next base: position 119 of record NW_027353018.1, read on the forward strand.
CAACTCGCGAACAATTGTGATGGACTCATTTGGATTGCGTTGAAAAGAAATTTGAAAATTATTTTTTTTTTTGACTGTGTGAGACTATTGAATATGACTCACAAAAGGTATAGGAATAAGATCAAATGCTAGTTAATAGCACAATTTAGTTTTTTGATTGTCAGAGACACTTGTATATGGCTCCCACAAGAGAATAGATCAAAATACCAAAATCAATTTATGGCAAAATTTTGAAATTTTTTTTTGTTTTTTTTTCTCTTGCACAAAGATGGCTGTGCAAACTCAAAAAATTAAAAAAATAATCAGAAAATTCGAGAATCAAAGATTCACGAATGACGAAAAACAAAAGGATAAAAGATATTTGATAACAAACGAAAGATAAACACAGATTTGCTAATAAAAAGGATAAACTTACTTTAATCAAAGGGAACGAAAAGCTCTAATACCAAATGATGTGAATCCTCGTATGAACGAAAAGCAAACACGATTAATCGAACCACACCCTCGATTCAATAACGTTAAAAGGGATTCGTGTTGTGTTGTCCCGACCTTTTGAATCAAGTATTGCATGATATTCACCTCTAAAC
>NW_027353019.1:0-705 GCF_012295235.1 Primulina huaijiensis
GTGATACATCTTTTGCTAAAAGAAATGCTGGTATTTATACATTCCATGTACAAGGGCAACTTTATCATTTTATTGACCAATTAATACCATCAGTCAATGAAACCCCCAAAAATCTACAACTATATTTCTTTGATACTGAACATGAAGTGTCTAACCGTATGTGCATTAGCTCAAAATTTAAAGAAGCTCTTGTACAGAAATTAATTTCTATTTTATCGAGAAACCCATATGGCAATTTTTTCCGTGGGCTGAATAGTATTGACAAATTAGACGAAACAGAGCCATGCGCGTTGTTACGCGTTAAATGCGTGCAGTAGCACTTCACGAACTACCACAAAAAAATAGAGGTAAGCATGCCACTACGCATTATATTTAATTGCAAGGATAAAACTTTTTTCCCTAAGCAATGAAAAATATATATAGAAATACATTATTAAAACTATAAAACTAAATATAAAGTATAATAAAAAAACAACTATAAAATAATCTCATGTTATGATAATTTATATCTAAGGCCTGCCTACTTATTTATACAATATCAATTTTTTACTGTCAATTTACAACTAAATACTGTTATATTATTACTTTAAATTAAGCAAAATAAGAAAAATTAGTAATATCCATTCTACTAAAACAATTTGCCCAAAGAAGAATGCATAATTATAAATACAAAATATGAACTGATTAATAAGTAACGGAGTACAT
>NW_027353020.1:0-705 GCF_012295235.1 Primulina huaijiensis
CCCCCAACATAAAATATATATATTTAATCTTAAATTTATTAGGTCTATATATTATTTTATCTATTATTTTTATCAAGATAATTAAAATTATATTGAATGCATCTTTACATTTAATTTTCGATAAATACGAATAAGTTTATAATGCTTGATACTTAACCTCGACGATTCGCTACGCTTACTGTTTTTTAGAACCTTGGCTAAAACTTTTATTAATCTCTCTAGATTTATAATATAAATATCACAATCTTTTTTAATCAAGCTATTGCTGGATGAATATGCTGCATCTCTTGATTCAGCATCTACGTACTTAAGGTTAGTGATGCAAATGCCAATAAAATCTTAGTCTGCATTTCTCGCTACAGAAGTTGTAAAGGACATACCTCAGAAATTGGGCGTTCAATTTGTTCTTTGCCTTCAAAGATTCGGCAAGCGCAATTTCCAAATCAAGAACCCTTTTTAATGCATTCCCACTACTGGAGATGTCATTGAACAAGGGAAACATGCTTCTGAGCTCTTCATTTGCCTTAAAAAGAGCATAATGAAACAGAAATGAAACTCCTGCTGACACATTACAATATAGTTACAAATGGTTCAGAAGCTTACCTTTTCTAACTGAATAATTTCTCTACGAGGAACTTGAAGATTCGGATCCACCTCATGATCTATGTGAAAGTCTATATTTTCTTTTTTCATCTTTTCCAGCTG
>NW_027353021.1:0-705 GCF_012295235.1 Primulina huaijiensis
CATTGCCTGCTTCGAGCTCCCCATGTGTGTCAATATCATAAACTTCTGATTTCCTTTTGTTGTTTGATCTCCAATTGGATTTGTAAATCTTACAAACCGACCATGTTTCTAACTGGAATGAAATTCATTTGTTTAACATCAAAATATATATAGAAAGTAGTTATAAGATAAAAGGATTAAGCATGAAAAAAATATACTTGTTCAAACGAAAAACAAAATGAGTATATATTAATTATATATCATACTGTATTGGCAATATCGTTGATTCCATGCAGTGTGTACTCGTGCATAAGCCACAGGGTCTTCTCACCCTTGGAGGGATTTCCTCTCAAGTACTCCAATCCCTTCCTATATCCGACAATTCTGCCATCGTAGCTTATGGCTTTGTTAGCCACATTAGCCCTCCAATATCCGTTTCCAGTGGTTCTTTTGGCTCCTTTTCTATTTTTGCTTGCTTCTCGTACACTGAAAAAGTGCCACTCATTCCTACCATTTGACTGATATAAATCTGTAAAAAAAAATTATTAGTTAACAATATTTTATTATTAATTTTATATGTCAAATTTTTTTTCATAATACATGCACGAACCAATAAATTTGAATTCAAGATTAGGAATAAAATTAATATTTTTTATAATTAAAAGACGAACATCAAAGAACACTATATATAATTACTTACTTGTGAGTGTCTCCGGATCAGTTTCA
>NW_027353022.1:0-706 GCF_012295235.1 Primulina huaijiensis
GTGAGGGAGCCGAGTGGACAGAGCGAGGTCTAGTACCTGTTGCAGACCAAGGAAGATCAACAACCCTGTTCCCTTTAAAATATGCCGAAGCAATTTTCAATGGTTCCCCTATGTCAATCAATTGATCCTCAGCATCAGTTACAAATCCCTGGGATTCCAAAATACCAAAAATCAAGGAGGGAAACGGGAGTTTCGTCGACTTCAGACCTCCTTCTGCAAATTGTAGGACATTGGTGAAGACCAGTTGTCCAAAATTGAAGTTGCGTCCTGTTCCGATGGTAAAAAGAGCAACTGCCTGTGGCCTAGTAACCACAGTGGTGTTGGACGAGGGGGTCCAATTCCGAATAGCAGTTTTGTGGAGAACCGAGTAAAATGAGGTCAGATTTGCCGCAGCCAGTCGCTTGGGGAGACTAGGAAATTCAGAAATTATGCCCCCCGTGAGTTCAAAGGTAATATCATCAATGTGCGGGAGAGCATCCTCAGTTACAGGAGTGGGAGTGTTGTAAAACTCATTTATGGTAGAGGGAGAGAAATCATAAGTGGTATCTCGGACAAACACCCTCCCATACTTTGCAGACCTCCTGTCTCCAACACTAGAGACCAAATTGCAGTAGAACTCGAGAACTGGTCTTCGTGCATAGGGCATTACAGAGTTGACAGTGGAACTTAGTCTACGGAATTGAAGAAAAGCAGTCACATTGTATTT
>NW_027353023.1:0-706 GCF_012295235.1 Primulina huaijiensis
GTTTTCCCAAGCCCCATAAACACTGTCCCATATGTTGACGGTTGCATTCCGGGCACGGTGGGTACTCGCCAGGCTTCTGAGGAGCCTTCTTTTGGGGCATAAGACCTTTGTCTTTCGGCGGTCCTTGAAACGGCCTCTTTCCCTGCTGTCCTTGGAAAGGTCTCTTAAACTGCTGCTGCTGAGAATGGTTCTGCTGTGGAGCATGATAGGACCTTTTGTCCTGCCTGTCATTCTCAATGTCTTTCTGGTCCTCTTCAGCTGCCAAGGCTCTAGATACAGCAACAACATAGGTAATAGGACCAGCAATTCTAACATCACGGCGCAAAACCGGCCGTAATCCATCGAGGAAGTGCCTCAACTTTTCCCTGGCATCGTTAGCTATCAAGGGCACAAAGTGGCAACCCTTCTCCAACTTCCTCACAAAATCCGCCACACTGCGGTCTCTCTGTCTCAAAGTCATGAACTCCTTAGTCAATCGGGATCGTACTTCCTCAGTAAAGTACTTGGAGTAAAACACCTCCTTGAAACCCTCCCATTTAAGGGTCTGCAAATTCACTGCCACCGATGCACTCTCCCACCACAGTCTAGAATTTCCTGATAGCAAGAAAGTAGCACACCGGACCTTATCTGCATCCTGCAGCTCCATAAAAATGAATATCAGCTCGATGGACTTGATCCATCCCTCAGCTATCATCGGGTTAGTAGT
>NW_027353024.1:0-706 GCF_012295235.1 Primulina huaijiensis
CATGGCGAGGGTCTAGGCGGGGTATTAGGGTCCTGGGGTAGGCCTAGTATAGGTTGGTTAGGGGCTGGTTGGAGGGTATAGCTGCTGGACGTGGGATCGCGCCATGCGTGCGTTTAGGCGAGGCGCGTCTAGGGCAGCGGTTTGGGTTGTACAAGGGGCTGCGGTGTGTTATATGCTGGAACGGACTGGATCAGAGTCTTAAGTGACGTCTAAGGGTTGATTCTAGGACTTGGTTGGGTTTGGTTCTGGTTTGTTTTGATAGGAAGTCTTATGGAACGCATAAGTGCCATAGCGCCACTCCTTGAGCAGCTTATGTCTATGTGGTTTGGGGTGCATGTTTCGGGGGTCGGTCATGGTTCGGGGTTGGTTTAGGGTATTGGGCAGTAGGATAGGATGTGTTTTATGTATGGGTTGAGTCCTGAGTCGATTGGTACGTTCTATGTAGTTCTATTTAATTTGAGAATCGTATGTGTCCGAATGTACCTTAGGAGCTGTTTGGATGTAAATTTTAGTATGTTAGGGCAGCATGTCCAAATACGATCCAACGAGGTTCATGATGTTCGTAAATATATATGAAGTGCAAAATAATTATATTTGAGGTATGCGATTTGTTTTGTGGCCAATTTATGTTACGGGTTTAGAAGTCGGAGAACGTGTCCGGAGACCTCTCCAACCTCTTCGGAGGAATTATGTTATGTTAGGGAGT
>NW_027353025.1:0-706 GCF_012295235.1 Primulina huaijiensis
TGCCTAAGCTGAAACTTTTAGTGATCGTCTGTACTATTACCCAACAGAATGAACATGTCGCTTTCACTCACCATACCTATCATTAAATGCTTATTTAATGTTCCTCGTGTTTTTGCGATTTTAGGTTATTTTCTTTTCAAAAAACTGACAGACCATGAACGAAATAGTCAGCTTTATGTCATTCGGGAGTTGGTAGAATACTATTTTATCATTCTAAAAGTAGCAGTTGTTGAACGGCTTGTCTTGTAATATCTTTTTGAAATTACTCAACTCTGACACGCTACAATGCTGTTGGAGTTTCAACGGTTTGAAATCTTGTACTGCAAGCAGGACTTTGATCTGGTCAGTTTAACAGATTATATCTTGCAGCTAGAGTTCAGATAATCTGCATATTAACTTTGTTGCGAAAACGTCTTGAACTTTTGATGTTCAGTCTGAACGACTTGAAATGATCCAATGGTCTAAAAACCTGAAAGTAAAATAAAAGAACTTCTGGATCTGAAACAACTCGATGTTGTTATTTATTGATCACCAAAACTAGAGGGTGTATTTGTTATAAACTTTTAATAACTTTTATGAAGTTTAAAAGTCTAGATGTATTCAATCTAGACTTTTATTGTAACGTCTACTAATTTAAAAATGCTACGATTTTTTTTAAAACTTAGTAGCCCAACTGGTACCAACACTTAAAGAATCTAGGTACTTA
>NW_027353026.1:0-707 GCF_012295235.1 Primulina huaijiensis
AGATTTTTTATTTGAGTTAAAATGGCTATTTCCCACCTGAATGGTTTATGTTACAACGTAAAAGAAATGGAAATAATCTATCAAAAAAAGAAAAGAAAAGGAAATAACAATATCAGTGAAGTAATAATACATTCCCAAGTATCAAATTTCAGTGCTCAGTCCAATCATCAATTATGGGAGAAACACACAGCGAATGGGAGAAAAGAAAAGTATGTACTTCGAAATCTCGAAGGAAAAGATGCATCAAATTCCTGTATTACTTGTTCCCCCTGAAATACATATATACTTTCTGCAAAAAAAAAAAAAACAATGAAAAAATTTTAATTTAGCAAGTTAATTTTCCAATAAATCAAGGTTAATGTTATTTCCACAAATTTCTAAAAAGATCTATAAAGAAAATTTAAAAAATAAATTTTATATGACCAGGCCTGACCTACTGCTCGGATAAGAAAAAAATATCTCGCCCGAATATAAATCCGCTCTTGTTATCTGGCCTATTTTGACGGAACCGATTTGCATGTCTAAGCTCAAAGTATAGATTCTGTTAAAATGCAGTGATGGGTCGTCTTACCTGGACTACCCACAAGCTCAGTAAAGATTCTATGCAAAACAGCGCAAACCCAACAAGGAAAAATATCTGCAACAAAACAAGGCAAATCACATTCATGACAGTAATAAATATGTATATTGCGCAATCTTAGGAAACA
>NW_027353027.1:0-707 GCF_012295235.1 Primulina huaijiensis
TCAAGAGTTCGGCTCGGCTCGACTCGACTCGATTACATCCCTAGTTGGCAATGTCTAGCATTTTTAATTTCCGGTGGAAATGACATATTTTTGCTTTGTTGTCTAGTTTTGATATTGGTTTTGGGAGTTTTATACGGGTGCAAAATAGATCGGAGTCGGGTTGGATCAGATCTATTATGGCGAATACACATAATTCGAAACCGAGAACTCGCTTATTACGGTTCAAACCAACGGTCTCGGTATCGTTTACAACCTTATAGTTATCACCATTTGATTATTTTAGATTTTTCTTTGATGAAAGATCAAATATAGGCCTAGGGATGTAATCATCTTCCTCAAAGGAAAGTTTTTTGAAAGCTACATATCATCACTTTTTCAAAATATCATATGTGGTCCTTCTCAATTTCTACAATTTTTTTTAATACAGAATTTATCAAACTTTCTCAGCTTATAATGCCACGAAATATTAAGTGATTGGCCAAAAAATTATATATTTGTGGACAAGGTTCCGAATAATTAGGGGAAAAGTTTCCCCATGTTGAAAAACTTTTCAGGTTTGAAATCCCATTAAATGTTGTCATCCAATCCAACTTGTTAAAAGATTAGAGGAAAAAAAAAACTAGCTCTAAACTTTACTTCATGATCAGTTTTCGCAACACTGTTGAAGTGCTCATTCTCTTAAAAAAAAAAAAAAAAAAAAAAAATTA
>NW_027353028.1:0-707 GCF_012295235.1 Primulina huaijiensis
TTATTATCAATATTTATAAAAATAATCGATATTAATAATATTATTATTTTATTACTAATATTATTTTCGGGGATGAAGATAATAATCTCATATCCGTCCCGAACTATTTCGGGGATTTTAAAAGATTTCTAACCCGAAAAAATCGAGGATCCCATCCTCGTTTCGGATTTTTCCCTAATCTAGATTTTTATTTATTCAAAGAAAAGGGGAAGAAACAGTCAAAAGAAGTAATAAAGACGGAAAAGAAAAAACAATGACTAAGGAAAGCGTGTCACCTTATTGCTTATTGTGCACACGTTTTTCTTTATTCTGTTTTGGCTGCTTTTGACAACTAACACGTTTCTCGGGTCCTCTTCTACTTTTCCAAAGTCAGTCATTTAATTAGACTACAAGTCCGATCCATATTAGGTGTACCAAATCTTTTAAAACTGATGGGTACAAGCTCAATATAATTATTTAATCCAACTCAATTAATTAATTGTTCGATTAATAATAATAATAATAATAAGCCCAATAAAATAAGCCTAATTCAATTAGTTATTTGTTTAGTTTTAATATTATCGAAGCCCAAAATTTGGATTGTGCTTGCGAAAGTCCAAGCCCATTAAGTGCTCCTAATAATCTATAAATAGAGGAACTCCCACACAATTCAAGGTAGGCTATCATTTTTATAAAAGTTCTTTAGTTCTCTGAGTTTTCTTGGAACT
>NW_027353029.1:0-707 GCF_012295235.1 Primulina huaijiensis
GTAACCTCTTGTACATATCATTCAATGATTGTATCTGTAGAAGGCAAAGAGAGTCAACAGCAAGAACATTTTCACTGTGACATCTAAAAAAACTCAATGGGAAACATACTGCCAATTATTCTACATAGTACTTACCTTTTGGTTTGCGCCGATATTGTCTTCTTGCGCTCTCTTCAGGTCTTCCGTGAGGGAAGCTTGCAATCTCTGAGTAGCAAGTCGAGAATCTCTCTCTCTTGCCAAAGAATCCAATGCTTCCTGGTAATTGCATTTCATAATTTTGTTTTTTAATAAAATGTAACACAACTTGGATATCTAAAAGCCATGTTCATAATTTCGTGATTCGTAAATCCGTTACCAATTTATCCGTTTCTTCCTTGGCAAATTTTTCTTGCAGCGACTCCGAATTTTTTCTCAACTCCGTGATAATTAAATTAAATTCATCCTCCTTGGCCTTCATGAATAACTCTGACAAAATTAAAAAAACGGAACACGTTATAAAATTAAATCCATAGATTGACTTATTTCTTAATGAGTAACATTCTTACGCAAAATCAAAACATTGGACGAGCAAATAAAGAACACACGTACCCAATTCATTGCATTTCTTGTGAGCAAGTTCCAACAAATTCTTCAATTTATCCTGCTCTACTATATAATTTCCTTCAAGCTGTTGGAACCACCTGATACATTGCTTGAGACGTTTTATA
>NW_027353030.1:0-708 GCF_012295235.1 Primulina huaijiensis
TTTAAGACGAGATATTTGTCCTGAAAGCTCAGTGCACATGTTGAGGTGTGAAGAGTTGTGCCTGTCTTGCCGGAGTGTAACACTTGTATGCATGGTTGAAAATTTCCTTTAAGATATTAGACTTCATTGATTGAAAATCTTCTTTCAGATTAAAATGCTTGCGGTTAAGAGCAAGAATCGATTGCTCCATGGTTGTAAGTCTGTCTAAAATCTCCCTTTGGCAGTTTTCTTCTAATAATTCTTCTTCTTCCGATGCAACTAGATCGGGTGAAGAGATTAGTCTGGCTTTGAATGAGATCAGCTGAGAGGAAGAAGCTTTTCCAGCCGACTTTGTGGGAGGAGAATCGTCGAGTTCAGCAGCTATATTTGCAATGACTCTGTCAATTTCATCCGTTGTGACAGGGATTGCTTTTTCTGTGGCTTCTTGTGCTGCTGGGTGTTAGAAAGAGCTTCAAATGTAAGAGAATTTTGGGGCATAGAAGCAATAGTCACCTCATCTTTCTGTGGAGCTTGAGGGATGACACTAACTTTGCTTGAGAAGGGCCTTGAACAGGATTATCAGCAGAGGTAGATTTGGGAGAAGAAGATTCTTCTTTGCGAGTCGTGTCTTGATCAGACAAAATGTCACACTTTCTTCGACAGAAATCTGTTGGACTTCGGAGTGACCGATTTGTGCGGAGACAGGAGACATAATGGGGCCGGTTGGTG
>NW_027353031.1:0-708 GCF_012295235.1 Primulina huaijiensis
TATGAGATTTGTTTTCTTCAGGTACAACCCCATAAGCAGAAACGAAGAATGAAGTGCTCCTGTAATAATAGGAACATAGTTAAGTTTTTTTTACTCTCTCAGTATGTGCTTTCTAAAAACATAGTTAAGTTTTTTTTGCTCTCTCAGCATGTGCTTTCTAAAAACATTAGATATAATATATGTAACTTATCAAGCAGATATTATATTTAGGCTTTATCGATATTTACCTGCTAATTTCGTGTTCATTTCTATTACTTCACTGCATCGAAACTGGTTTATGTTCTTAATTTTTAAACAATATTGAATTGAACCTTCATACATTACAGCATACATACACAACTTTTCCCAAATTAAAATGGATGTTTTTGAACATTTTTAGATATATATACTTTTACATCTAATATATCAGTTTACACTAAAAATTAATTCATATACATGAACTAACTCCCTATGATTTTTAGTATCTAAAATACTAACTTTTCTACTCCCTATATTTGCCATATCTTACTTTTCTTGCACAAATAAAGCAAACTTAATAATTGCTTGAAAAACCTCAAAGCATATATTGTTTCCTATATTATTTTACCAAAAAAATACAACTTTAGCTTAATTTATATCTACATAATTGTAATGCTTTAAAAAAAGCACTCATAGCAGTAAATATATACAAATAAAAACACAAATTTATCGTCTTTAAAACATAAACAA
>NW_027353032.1:0-709 GCF_012295235.1 Primulina huaijiensis
AATAATCAGTATGTGTATTATTATTAATATAATAACAAGAGTTGCGTGAATCCGACAAGCTTATAAACAAACTTGGTACGATATTTTAAAACTAATTATGAGAGATTTTTTAAATTAAAATTCCTCATTTTGGATAAAATTTAAAATTTAAATCAAGTTCATTAAAACGAAAATAAAAAAAATTAATATTTCCTTACCTTCTATCAACAGTGGTTGCATGATGAATGCTACTCGCAGTCAGTGTCTGGCTCATACTGTTGGGGAGATTTGGACGCCAGAAAGTTGTGATTTCTACTGACATGCTTGATGTGAATTACGTGGAAATTCTATGACTTCGGCTCACATTATTGGAGGATCTCACGACGATCGTCCATTAATGTTCAATATTGATGGGCCAGACTCGACATGTGAAGAGAAATGAAATCATATTATTGGGCCCCCCTCAACTGTGAGGCAAAATTACGTGAGGGTTGTAAGGAGTTACAATTGGGCTCTGATTTTTGAAAATTATGATTCACTGATATTATCCGAGATCATAATTTAACAATCGGGCCTTGCATAGTCATTAAGGAAATTGGATTTCCCATTTTCATCAGAGGACGATGAAATTTCAAAATAGTTGGAGGAAATTCGTGAAAACAAAAGTCCATATTTTACGTCTTATAAAATATTTTAAAATAGTTAGTAACGTTTATTATGTTTCTATTTA
>NW_027353033.1:0-709 GCF_012295235.1 Primulina huaijiensis
AATCATGTATCAAAACATATAATATGGTGTGAAAGATGAGTGAAGAAAGATTAAGACGAGCATTTGCGTATTTCACGCACGAAATTCAATCATTGATGCGAGGGACGTTGGCGGAGAGATGGGGGAAGAAGCTTGCTGAATTTTTCCTTCAAAACTCATGTGAAGAGTTGCCCTAAATGTGTGTGTTGCTTGGCTAAAAGAGGAGTCCTAGTGCTCTTATAGGGTGAGGCGTGTGTTTTATGTAGGAGTTTATGTTTTTTAAACACTAGTTTTAATATAAAATACCATGGCAAAGGTTTAGGCCCAATAACCTAGTATAATAGGTCCATTATATAGTAATTAAAATATTTTGTTTAGGATACTTTTTCGATTAACCGAGCCTCCAAAAAGTCCTTATATTTGTCAAAAATCGAATACCGGTATGAAATACGACTCGACGCGTAAAAACACCTCAAAAGTCATCATTTTTGAAAATACCATTTAAAATATATAATATATTAAATAATTAAAAATAGTCCTTTAATGAAAATATTTTCCCTTTACGGTCCCCGTCTCCGTTCCTCGTTCACATCTCGAATAACCTTTAAAACACAGTTTTTTTTTATGTATTCTAGTAGAAACTACATTTTAAACATGTATCATAATCACTTCATACAATTAAAACTAAAATACATAAGAAATTTGATAACTTGCATGCATGTGGTTCACG
>NW_027353034.1:0-709 GCF_012295235.1 Primulina huaijiensis
GAATCTCCATGATTTCTCGAAACTGCTACTGCTGCTTGCCTAGATTGGAAGGCTTGATCTGTTGATGGAGTACTCAAACGGTTAATTCTTTGCTCATGTGCAAAAAGTGAACCTGTCAATTCATACATAGTCATTTTTGACAAGTCCTTTGATTCTTCGATCGCAGCAGCGGCATGATCGAACTTAGGAGGAAGACTTCGAAGAATTTTTTCAACTACCCTTTTATCTTCAATCTTGTCTCCATTACTTTTTATTTGGTTGACAATATTCGAGACTCGTGAAGAAAAATCTTGTACCGTCTCTCTTTCCTCCATTTTTAAATTATCAAAATCCTTCCACAAAGATTGGAGCTGTAATGCAATTGTCTTCTCCGTGCCTTGAAATTCTTGCTTCAATATCTCCCAAGCTTATTTAGCCTTTTTTATATTAAAAATACGAGGAAAAATAGTTTTCCCTACTCCTTGTTGAATATAACGTAGCGCCAATGCATCTCTCTTTTTATATTCTTTTTGAAATTTTGAGTATCCTTCATCTTCTTTGCTTGGTTCTTCGAGTTCTTCATCATCAATCACATCCCAAAGATCCAAGGAGATGAAGAAAGTCTGCATTTGGCTGCTCCAAAACGCATAATGTACTCCTTCAAAAATTGGAACCTGACTTGGAGAGTAAGCAAATAAAGTGGATGTCATTTTGCCTTTTCAAAAAAAAA
>NW_027353035.1:0-709 GCF_012295235.1 Primulina huaijiensis
CATCAAGCTGCGTCTTGTTGTTCCCTGTAATTAAGATATCATCGACATAGACAAGAACATAGATGACCGACGCAGTAGTGAATTTAATAAATAAAGATGCATCGGCTTTGGATGCAATAAATCCCATGGATAAAAGAGAGTGACGCAGACGATCAAACCAAGCTCGCGGAGCTTGTTTGAGACCATATAGAGCCTTGTGTAGTTTACACACCAGATTCTTGTTTGGTTGACTGATTTCGAACCCTAGAGGTTGGGTCATGAACACTGTTTCAGAGAGTGTACCATTTAGAAACGCATTATTGACATCAACTTGCTTCACACTCCATCCTTGTGAGATTGCAATGGTTAACACGATTCTGATTGTGGTTGGCTTAACCACTGGACTAAATGTTTCAGAGAAATCAAGCCCCGGAGTTTGTGAGTAACCCTTAGCAACTAAATGAGCCTTGTGCCGAGCAACCGAACCATCAGGATTGGTTTTAATTTTAAATACCCATTTACAGCCGATGAGAGGTGTATGCAAGGGTACCTCGACTAAAGACCATGTGTGATTTTGCATTAACGCAGCATATTCAGATTGCATAGCAGCGCACCATTCTGGACGAGATTGAGCATCTTTGAAGTTTAGAGGTTCAGAGTCGGCTGAGTTGGTAGTTATCAAGACCTTGGGTTTGTATATTCCAGCTTTAGCACGAGTAATCATGGGATG
>NW_027353036.1:0-294 GCF_012295235.1 Primulina huaijiensis
CTCTCACTTGATGATACCCAGAACGAAGATCAATCTTAGAATACATCGAAGTACCTTGCAACTGATCAAATAAGTCATCAATCCTAGGGAGTGGATATTTATTATTGAGAGTAGACTTATTTAGTTGTTGATAATCAATACACATCATCATCGTGCCATATTTCTTCTTGACAAATAGAATCGGTGCACCCCACGGTGAAGAACTCGGACGAATATAACCTTTACTCAAAAAATCTTGTAATTGTTTTCTCAGCACTTTTAGCTCAACAGGAGCTAAACAATATGGTGCTCGAG
>NW_027353037.1:0-710 GCF_012295235.1 Primulina huaijiensis
TATTTTTTCATGGATGACCCAAATAAAAGATCTGTCTCACAAAATTACGACCCGTAAGACCGTCTCACACAATTTTTTGTCAAATAAATAAGGTACATAAAGCTAGCATTTTTTAATAACATATATATTTATCTTACTCGGGCCTTCAACATTCCCAATTCACACTCATCCACTTAGTAATTATAAGTCAATTAAAACTGCTAAACATAAGACAAAAAACTTAAAAAGTTTAAAATGAAATTTTAAACCCTCTCTCTAAGTAAGATTAATATTTCCGATTAAATCTTACGTTGATTGCAATTTAATAAATGCAACAAGATGAACAAAAAACAAAGAAAAAAATTCCATCTTAATTTAATTAATCTATAGTATTAGACTAATGGATTTGAAGATCCGTATGCATTCATCAATCCAATCCAGGATCCAATCCCACCAAGATAACCAATCCCTGGATCAGAATTACATGCTGCGGCCTGCTGATGATTATCATGCCATTCGAGTGAGAGAACATTTGTGGACGATGTGTTTGGTTTCATGTCCACCTCAAGATTTTGATGATGATTGCTTTCAAGAATCGTTCCATTAGCCGAATTGTGAATCCCATTCTGATGCTGATGATGATCAACAGACGGGATTACTTCAAATGAAGAGCAAATGCTATGAAAGTTGCCGTTAACCCCACCCATCAAATCATCTCTCCCCAAAAGGCT
>NW_027353038.1:0-710 GCF_012295235.1 Primulina huaijiensis
TTAGTATTCAAATAACATATTTTGGGCTCATTGTAAAGAAATTTTTAAACCCATTTTCCGTCGTAATTAATTAACACTAATCAAATTATATTGTAATAACGATTAGGAGTTAAGGACCCACACTTTTGGACGTCCACTTGGTTCCCAAGCCAAGCCTTTAATGTGGTCAAATGTTAGCCAAACTCAAGGGTCACATTGATCAACTTAAGGGTTATTTCCTGCGCATTAAATTTGTCAATTCCTTTAGCGCTTCTCCTAGCTCTCTTTTTGGTTCTTTTAGGACAAGAAAGGATGAGCTTCCTTGAGCTAAAAGATTTAGTTCATGAGCTGGGGGTTTACTCTTCTGGTGATGATGCTTCGATTATTGCAGTTTCTCATAGCATAGATTCCCGTTGAGCTAATCGTCGAGCTTTGGAGTTTTTTCCCTCGAGACGTGTTAGCTGAAATTTTAAGTTTATAGTTAAGTTTTATGGTTAAGTTTAAAGTTTTAAGATTCATGTAAAGTTTTATGACCTACATGATTTGCTTTGAAATTTTGAATCCTCACATCCCACCCTCCTTATTGGAAGTTTCGCCCACGAAACTTGGATTAGCTGGATCATTTAAAGAGATGAGGATATTGAGTGCGCAATATTTATTCTAATTCCCAAGTTGCTTTTCGTTCTGTATGGTTTGACCATTGTATCTTGACATATGGGATTGTTCGGTTT
>NW_027353039.1:0-710 GCF_012295235.1 Primulina huaijiensis
AGGTTGCATATTATACTTTAAATTATACTATTCCTATGTTCAATCTCTATTTTAATTTCACCATCGAAGAATCGAAACCCAAGAGACTATTAAAAAGTGAAGAAGATGCTAGAAACAAAGAAAAGGAAAAAATGAGAGAATAGATTATGACCTCTGCTTTTCAAACCGGCTCCACATGCTTGTTCTGGTTTTGTGCTGCTGTGGATACAAAGCATGTTACACGTATTCATCTGTTTACCTACTACCGTACCAAAGCTGGCCATTTCACACTTATTCTCGCTTTAAATAAAGTAGATATAGTAACCAAACATTTAAATATTTTAATTATTTCATTTTTGCACGGCTTGCATTAGGTGATATCTTTGACGGAACGGATAAAAGGGCTCTATCCAGCCGACAGGCGCGGGTTTGGGACAAGGAGATGGCTTGATGCGAGGGGTAAGATAGGGCTAGATGACTTATCATCTTTTTTCATTTTTCATTAGAAAGTTTGTCTCAATTTATGAACTAATTAAGCAATCAGCTTATATGAAGGTGAGGGAGATTTAATCGAAACAAATGTGTTTTAGTTATTTTCATAAATTTAATTACCAGGTTTTCTTAATCTTTGCAACGCGATACACGTGGCATCAAATTAATGGGTGAGTAATTGAAATGCCCAACTCTTACCTCCTCGGTGTCCTTTTCACCCTTTTCTTTTGACAATGAAC
>NW_027353040.1:0-711 GCF_012295235.1 Primulina huaijiensis
ACTTGCAAACTGACTTACACGGACTGCGTAAAACAAGAAATTTGATTTTTTTTTAATTGTGAGAGGCACTTGAATATGGCTTCCACAAGAGAATAGAACAAAATTTCAAAACCAAACAATGGAAAATTTTCGAATTTTTCGTACTTTTTTTTTGGATTGCACAAGAATTCTTTGTGCACCCGAAAAAAGGAAAAAAAAATAATCACAACTCAAAATTTCGAGAATCGCAAGATTCACGAAAGAATGATAGAACAAACATATATGTAAACAAAACGAAAGAATAAACATATCTGATAATAACAATGATAAACTTACTTGAATCAAAGGAAACCAAAAGTTCTAATACCATGATGCGATTCTTCAATTACGAAAAACAAATGCGCTCAAAAATGGAGATATGCCCTAGATTCGATGAAACAAAGAACGTCGTGTTATCCAGATCTTTTTGAAACAAGTAATTGTTGCGATATTCATATCTAATCTACGAAAAGCCTAGCAACAAATATTCACGAAGATAACAATCAATCTCAAACGAACTTTCAAATAACTCGTCTTTGACAACCCGAATGAAGAACAATCGACAAACGCCACAAAGTGTTAAACTTTAATAAATTTGATTTGATAAACACAAAAAGGTGTATACAAAACAACTTTGAATTTGAGAGAAAAACTCAAACAATTGTATTAAAACTCAATGTTAATTGTTTACAA
>NW_027353041.1:0-711 GCF_012295235.1 Primulina huaijiensis
TGTTTATTACACTCGAGTCAATAAATTCCCCAGCCAACCGTTGGCATGCAGGGCATCTACTCTAACAGGGATCACCACAACGGGTATATTGTGAAGCATAGTTTCAGATTCATTTAGAGAGCAGGGAAAGAAACCAGTCACGGGCCAAGGCCTAACTGCCCTGCAACCCATCCGCTCCAAGCGTACAGAGCTCCTGTCTCCGTCAAAGCACATGTGTGGACACCTCCACATGAAACATCCATAACACCCAGTCTAGAGCAACTACACGTCTAGTTAATAGCTCTTTATCACCCGACCGAAGTGAACAATGCCCAAGTTGACCCATGCTCCCAAGTCCCCAAGTATAGCTATGAAAAATAAATGAGATCAATAATTTGAAGAAGAAACAAAGTGTAAGTGTTCACAAAACATTCCAAAAAAGTTAAAGCAGATCAAACAAGGAAACCTCGATGTATGAAGTTCTAATCCCCAAGATTTCTAATTACTCGTTCTATATGGGCTAATTTCAACTCTCATCTCAACACAAGAATTTTTTTACATCACAACGGTCCTCTGAACCTCTGGAGCACTTACACCTCTCTTTTTTCCGACATGGCTGCAGTGTGATATTCTCCACAAGAAACATGGATGATATTCAAAAGCTCGGGGGCTTCGTCAAGGAACCTAGCATAACCATTAATTACACGAGCCCCCTGAAAGCCTTCACAAGTA
>NW_027353042.1:0-711 GCF_012295235.1 Primulina huaijiensis
GATCAAAGAGGATGCTAGGGCTTACCCAATCCAATTATATCGATACCATACTAAGGAGATTCTATACGGAGGAGTCCAAGATAGAATATTTCTCAATGTGTCATGTGTGACTCTATCCAAGTCTATGTGCTCTAAGAGTGATGAGAAGATAGAAACCTTGAATCACATTCCATATGCATCTGTCATTGGTAGTAATATGTATGATATGATATCAACTTGACCTGATATTTCATTTTCATTGAGTGTTGCAAGAAGATATCATTCGAATCCAGGTCCATTGCATTGGAAGATCGTGAAGGATATTCTTAAATACTTGAGAAGTGCTAAGAATTTGTTCATGGTTTATGAGAGTAGAAAAATAAAATTCGGAGGCTATACTGATTCTAGCTTCCAATTAGATGTGGATGATTCGAAATCAACCTCTGTATTTTTATTCAGACTCAATGGTGGTGCTGTCTCTTGAAATAATTCCAAGCAAGACACCACAGCTGATTCAACGACTGAGACTGAATACATAGTTGGATCAGCTGTAGCGAATGAGACAATTTGGATGAGGAATTTCGTTTAAGAGTTGGGTGTCATTCCTCAAGTAGTTTATCCAGTCTCGAGCCTACTGTGACAACACCAGTGCCATTTTGCAAGCAAAAGAACTAGGGTCTCATCAGAGATCCAAAAATATATTGAGAAAATTCCACATAATACGAGAGATTG
>NW_027353043.1:0-711 GCF_012295235.1 Primulina huaijiensis
ATTGTTATTGGTCCCCGGATTAATTAACTAAACCAGAGTTAAGTTTGTGATTATCAATGGATAGAGGCATAAACAATATGGGACCATATCTTTTTTGTAAGCTTTTGGATGGTAGATATATTTCAATTCTCATATCTCACGATATCAATATTAATTTCATAATAATATATGATTATCATCAACTTTTCAACATACGTTTATAATTTATTTATTCCAAAGAGGTGTCAGTCATTTCCAAGCATCCAACAAGATATGCACAAATAAATGAAGCATAATAAACACACTTATATATAAGCAGGTCTCATATGCAAGAATCTCACAAATTTATATTTGTTAAACGGTTCAATCTTATATATAATTTCAATGAAAAGCAATATTTTTCACTCAAATCATCATATATTAGATAATATTTCTTTATAAGATAACAAATCAAAAATATTATTTTACAGTGAAAAATAATACTTTGAACATAAAAAAAATATTTTTAATGGGTTGAGTACTTTTCACTCAAATCAGTATATATTACACAATATTTCTTCATAACATAATTGAAAAGTGATATTTTTACAGTGAAAATTAATATTTCGGACATAAAAAGTAATAATTTTCATTGGTCAAGTTAATTCGGAGATTCTTCTCAAAAAATGACTTGTTAGACTGTATCAAGACAATTTTTTATGTACATAGAGGAAGATTTAGCATAGGGTGAAC
>NW_027353044.1:0-712 GCF_012295235.1 Primulina huaijiensis
GAATTTAAGGATTAAAATACCATATTTAAAAATCTTAATTGTGGTATTTGATTTGTTGAATATTTTGGAGAGAGAAAAAAAAGCCTTTAAAATTAAGATAAGAAAAGATTTGATATAGTTTTTATTTCTTAAAAACTCGATCTTCCTTATAGATAGAAGACATCCTATCAAACAAGAGGGGGATATTATTTTGGAAAAAGATTATTCTTTATCCTCTCTCTCCCATATACACCAAAAAGACTACTATGACTTTTTATCATCAAGACGTGAAGAACAAAAAGAGAATACACATTGGACTAGAAAATTCACGCGTCATCGCTGAGATTTATTATTTTTATTTTTATTTTTTTTGATTTCATGAATTCAAACATTATATTTTTGTCTAGTTTTTATTTTATGGAGTAGTTGTCTTATGATTGGGACCACGATAGGGCCAAACTTGTGATTATTGTTTCCATATTTGATCAATTAGAGTTTTTGATTTTTTTTTTATGTTATTGATTGATATTTGCGTAGATCTATTACGTTTAATCTGGCCAATTAATTACATGCTTGTTGTTTGATCTTGACTCGAAAGATAATAGGTTGAAAATAGCTTCAAAGATATTGATCAACACATGGTTAAACCGACTAGAAATATTATTCGAGTTCAGTGTGCGATTTTAGGCAAAGAGCTGGAATTTCATAGTTGTTGAATGCATTTTTATTTAAT
>NW_027353045.1:0-568 GCF_012295235.1 Primulina huaijiensis
TTTTCTCTCATTTTCTTCTTCAAGTGTTGAGGAAGAAATATTCTTGTCATTGAAAAATCTTCTTGTTTTTCTAGTGCAAAACAAGAAGGGATTTACCTAGCAAGTGGTGGGCCTAATTTTGAAGGTTGGAATCTTGTAGATTTGTCATCCTTTGAAGAGCTAAGGTGTTTACACCTTAGTTGGAGCCATACATCAATCCTTGTGATTGATAAGTACATTTCTTAACACACTATGAATGTCATTTTGTTGTTTTTGTATTTGCTACACCAAGATATGGAGGTGGCCGAAATTTTTACTTAAAAATTTGATTTTTAAACTTCCGTTGCGCTTCCGGTCACCGTAACCGATCCCCTTTCAAGTGGTATCCGAGCTATGGTTACGATTTTGGTGTAGTAAATACATAATATTATGTTGAGGTTCATTTCTAACCGCATGAGATAAAATTTTGCATCGAATCAAGGCCGGTTTCGGGGGATTTTTTGGGCAGCAAGTTGCTGCCCATTTCGGGCAGCTCGGGCTGCCGGAAGGGCTGCCCATTTCGGGCAGCAAGGGCAGCCCGAGGGGCTGC
>NW_027353046.1:0-712 GCF_012295235.1 Primulina huaijiensis
TTAAATCGTCGTCTAGTTACTTTATCTGACAGTACTACGAGGTATTCAGACTATTCTATTTTTATACATCTGTTCTGCTTTGGTACGATTTATTAGTCTATCTACTGATACTTCAACTGATGACGTGACCAACTAATTAGGAGTCAACTTATCAGCTGGACATTTTCAGTTCTAACTTATGTCTTATTAGTTATGAATACTTCAGTTGATAAAAGTTTTTCTAATTCAGTTCAAATAAAATCTTCAGTTACGATTACTCGATTTGCACGATCAGTTTGGTTCTTCAGTTCTCTTACAGATTATCTTGTCAAACTCTAAAACTTTTAATATTCCAACAATTTCCTCATTTTTTGTGTTTGAAAAAACTTAGACTTCTTGAACTGATGATTGATAACAAAACTGATTGTAGATAAAATAATGTACAGATTCATACATAATCAGGAATAATAATTTTATTGATTTTGAAAAAGGTAAGTTCAGACTAACAACTTGCTTATGACACAAAATTATTTCTTAAACTTTTTCTCAGCTGGTCATTTTTCAGTTGGTTTATCAGGTTCACTTATTTTTGTGGTTCACTTGTTCAGTTCTGGTAGAATGTGCAGTAGTCCTCCAAGCAGGATCCAATGAAGTCCTCAACGCTATGTAAGTATGTTCGACGTGCAATAGAAAATATTTTATGTTTTTGAGGTATGCTAATTGTCTTGTGACC
>NW_027353047.1:0-713 GCF_012295235.1 Primulina huaijiensis
AAAACACACCTGAAACTCAATCTCCTCAACACCTTTCCAACAATGGCTTCCCAATAATTGCCATCTTAATATTAGCCATAGCAGCCACAGCTTTCCTACTGATCAGCTACTACATTTTCGTGACCAAACGTTACTTCATATGGCAACAACTCGACCCTTTACGACGTTTTTCATTCAGGCGAACACCACCGAGTGTAAATCCGTCGGCATCTCATTCGCCTTTGTGGCAGAATCAAGGGCTCGACGAATCGCTAATTCGGGAACTTCCAACTTTCCAGTATAGCAAGAGCGAGTTTGGACACAGCAGTGCTCTTTGGAGATGTGTGGTGTGTCTGACAGATTTCCAAGAACATGAATTGTTGAGAGTTCTTCCCAAGTGTAATCATGCATTCCATTTGGATTGCATTGATTTATGGCTTCAGAACTGTTCCAACTGCCCTTTATGCAGATCGGCCATTTCAGGCCGTAACCGCTTCCGGTTTGATAAAATATTGGCGCCTAATTCATCACCTCAAGATCCACAGCCAATGGTTGGAAGTGAAGAAGATTTTGCAGCGATTGAACAAAGTGGGGAAGATGGGAATGGTGGTTTAGCTAATAGACAGCAGGAAAGAATCAATTTGAGCAGTTTCTTGGCACAACCTAGAAGCCATTCATCAAGAAAGTTCGAGCAGAATGTTGGGAAATCAAAACCAAGACAATTTCAGCATGTT
>NW_027353048.1:0-713 GCF_012295235.1 Primulina huaijiensis
CGCTCCACAGAAATCGTAACACTGTACATGATTGTGCCGTACGCTATTTTATTGTAAGAGGGAAGACAGCAAAGAAAATTGATGATCCCAAAATATTAGTATTTTAATAATTTCAGAAAGTATTATTTTATATGATTTGAATCATATAGATTCTTGCAATCACACAATATTCATTCTTAATTTTGCTTATTAGAGTGGGAAGCGGATTAAGAGACTTTCACTGGCTTCATTTTATTATAAAAATATCATTTTGATCGTTAAATAATATGATATACGAATGATAAATCAAAAAATATATAGATAACATAATGATTTATATATATATTTTTAAACTTGAGTAGAAAATTGGATCGGATTAAACAAATCAATAGAAATATAATTATTTTTCGGGAAAAAAAATATTCATGAATTATATTTTAAGAATAGAAATTATATGGATTTAGAAATAAAGGTTAAGTTGATCAATTAATGTCCTTTGATTATTAAGAAAGTTGGACATTATAAATGTAAAACTAAAAAAATGATTAATGGAGGTTGGACAATTAAAAATGGGCAGTACCTATGTTAATTAATTAATAGTATTTTTACATTATTATATTATGTAAATCGAAGATATCAACAGAGTATAACTCCTTTGATTGCATCTCAAATTAATAAATATACACACACACACACACATAAAGTTCATTTATTCTTTAAAAAATATATAAATT
>NW_027353049.1:0-713 GCF_012295235.1 Primulina huaijiensis
ATACTTTTGAATTTTCGTAAATTATCATATCGTAAAAAAATTATTTTATAATTTTAATATATTATTTAGATTTTTCACGTAAAAATTATTTAAATACTAAATTTTTTAAATATGCATGCATGCGCAAGAGACATTAGTATTATTAAAATTGAGGAGTCTTAAGTAAATAATTTTTAAAAGATTAGGTATCTTGTGATATGATCTCATAGATCTATTTCCGTCATACAGGTCGACCCAGTCCAAACTTAGAATGAAAAGCAATAATTATAGCATAAAAATTAATATTTTTCATGAGTTGATTCGAGTAAGAAATCCATTTAACAAAATTGATTGTGAGACTGAGAGGCAGTGATTGAACAATACAAAATATAGTATTTATGATAGACATATGAAACTCTTAAAAATAACGAGTTAACGCGCCAATCCTATTCATCCTGGTCTGATCGGAATGGATGCATATATAGCTCTTTACAAGACTCCCAATAGTTATATTCATGTACGAAATAACTGGCCTAACTAAGAACATCGGCAACCAGTCTGATTCCTCTCTAATCCCCCAATCATAGTCACCTTGATCAAAGAAGCCAGCTTTTTAGGTCAGCCTCTTTTAGACATTCGGGACTCGTCATCTCTTTGTTTTTAAAGTTTAAAAAGTAACCATCTTAATTTACAAATTTAATGCATTTTATTTGATTAAAAATATCAAAAAAATG
>NW_027353050.1:0-714 GCF_012295235.1 Primulina huaijiensis
GAGCCAAGGTGGTCCACGTAGGGCTGGGAGGACATGAAGAGAGGTGGTGCACGGCTAGGACTCTTCCTAGACGTGCCCATGAGGTTTAGGGCGCACCATGCACGTTCGCCCTAAACCTCACAACAGTGACGTGCATGGACCTTGGGGGGGGTAGGGGTCTAACGGGGCCCTAATGTGGTCGCTCGTGGTCCTAGTAGGGAGGTCTAGGGTCTGATCGGGTTGCTTGAGGGCTAGGGTCGAAGCTTTCATGACCGTAGGAACTAGGGTTTCAAAAATATGGGCAAGGGTTCAGTAGTCGTCCTAGGGTGTTCAAAGGCTTTAATGGGATTGAATTGGGTTTACTATGGTATAGTTAGGTGTTACTAAGCCTTGGTGTAAATTTGGTAAAGTTTGGAGTCAATACAAGTCAAAATCGGGGTGTACGTCTAAGTTTTAAAAGAGGATTGAGAAATTAGTAGAGAAGCTTAAGTTTACGTCTAAGAAATATTTATGAGTGTATGTTAAGGTGTTATGCTAAGATTGGAATGATTTGGGTCGTCGTTTTAAGGGCTAAGGATAAATTGGGAAAGTTAGAGTGTAAGGGGAAAAACAGTCATTTTACACCTAAAAAATTTTATACGTCCTTGCAGTACCCTGAATGCTATAATATATGTTAAAATGTTAATTTTTAACGTTTATGAAATTTTATGATGAAACGTTAATGCTAAAAGACAT
>NW_027353051.1:0-714 GCF_012295235.1 Primulina huaijiensis
TGTGGTACTTATAATAATAACAACTAAAAAGAATTTAATCACTTATTTTAAAATAAAGATAAAATATTGTGACGTTTGTGCTATTGTGTATTCTATGGATTACGTGTTTGAAAATTTTGAAATTAATGAAAAATTGGGTCTTTGGATGACTCATTCGTGATTGATTCACTTTTACTCTTTTACTAGATTTGAATACAAATTTTTTATTATGTTGTAAATAATGTAGAAACTAATGAGTAATAGAAATTTCATATATATCAAAGAATGAATACAAGACATGTTTATATACAAGATATAAACCTAAGACATATAAGGAATTTCACGAGACAAAGGAAACATAATATATATAATATACAAAAGATAATGCACAATATAATGATAATCCAGAGCAATGTGCTTCATGCGAGAATAGAACACAAGATTTGCGCATAAATAAGTAGCACCGATGTTGTCACAGCATATGCACCATTTGAAGTGTGATCATCGACATCACCAGCCCAATCCAAATCACAGTAGGCATGTATGGAAGGGCAGTGATGTTGTCAGATAAGAATACCATAGGAACGCGTTCCATTAAGGTAGCGCAACAGATGTTAGACGGCCCCTCAGTGTAGAGAGGAAAGATAGTACATAAACTTTATTTTGTTGACATGAACTTCATCTTCACTTTTGTTAGGAATTATTTTGTTCGACAGATATCCAGAATAATAAAAA
>NW_027353052.1:0-714 GCF_012295235.1 Primulina huaijiensis
GTTTCTAAAGGCTGGCGAATTCAACAAGTTGATGTCAATAATGCCTTTCTACACGGTCAACTTACTGAGCTTGTGTATATGCATCAACCACCAGGGTTCGAAGTCTCAAGTCATACCTCTAATCTAGTGTGCAAACTAAATAAAGCTATATATGGGCTCAAGCAAGCCCCGCGAGCTTGGTTCGAACGTCTATGTCATTCTCTAAAGCTTATGGGTTTTGTTGAATCTAAAGCTGATGCCTCCTTATTTGTTAAAACTCACGCCACTTCTGTAATTTATGCGTTGATCTATGTTGATGATATTCTAATTACAGGAAGTGACACTACTCAAGTTCGCTCACTCATTTCAGCGTTGCACAATCAATTTTCTCTTAAGGATTTAGGAGATGTGAATTATTTCTTGGGCATTGAAGTTTGCAGATCACTGGATAAGTCCATGACTCTCACTCAAACTAAGTATACACAAGATCTGCTTCTCCGCACCAAGATGAGTAATGCTAAAGCTTTGCCAACGCCAATGACTTCTGGTCTCAAGTTGTCTTCTAAAGAAGGTGATCCATTTGATGATGTTACACTTTATCGCAGCACAGTAGGAGCACTCCAATACTTAACTATTACTCGCCCAGACATTGCCTTTAGTGTCAACAAAGTGTGTCAATTTATGCAAGCCCCTTCACACTTGCACTGGAAGGCGGTAAAACACATTTTACGATAC
>NW_027353053.1:0-715 GCF_012295235.1 Primulina huaijiensis
GGGATGAAGATGATTGGGAGCTACACTGCTGAAACGATGGGTTGTCACAGTCTGGAATCTGAAGCCGCTTCTTTTTGTTGGTCAGTAAACCATTCAACTTGCGTCTCATTGTCTTCGAAGAGTTGACATTCATTTTTTCCTTCCCTTGTGCAAAGTTTATATCCACCTTCCCTATACCATCACCAAACATAATAGGGCCAGAATGATGAGATGCACAAGAAAATACAGTACCTTTCCCAACAGAGCTTACTGCTGCTTTATTTTCCACCGCACACTCAGTCTCTTCATCGTCCGATGTAAGGTCTATGATTTTGTTATATTCTAATGTGAGGTCTACCACTTTGTTATTGCCCTCACTATCACTTAAAACAACATAATACTTGCTTGTAACAGTAGCCTCAGAAGAAGTATCCAGTTTCTTGGACATTGTTGAACCATAAGCAGCTGAGTAAACTTCTTTGGTCTTTGTGTAGGGGTATGATATGTATGGTCTCAGTAAAGAGAATGCAAAGTCGTCATTAAATAGAGCAATTTTGTAACTGAAAAAAATTGTATCGGTGTGAGCATTAAAGCCTCATACACCAACCACATTTATGCACAACAAAAAATATAGTATCAATAAATATGTCAAAGAGCAATTAATTGATCATGGTAGAGGTCTCCCATCTACAGTGGGAGTCATGTCTACATAAATTGCAATAAGAGATTATAATGT
>NW_027353054.1:0-716 GCF_012295235.1 Primulina huaijiensis
ACTGCACAGTCTCATACCTGAACAGTTTCGGAATCCCTCTTCTTCTGCTGTAAGATCGGTTCATTCATGTTTCCTCTGCCTAGAAGCCTGATAGGAGTCGCTCATTATCAGTGCAACCTCATGGCACCGGCGATCACCCCCGCTCTCTTTGGCCCCGGGCCTCACAGCACCGTTATAAGTCAACCATGTCCGGCACCAGTCTCGATAAAGATCTGCATTTATGTCACTATCACAGAATAGAAAGATTGCTTAAACATCCTACAAGCTCTGAGGGAAATAACAGTTACTACAAAGGATGCCCAGCAGAAACTCTTCAAAGGAACGAGATTCAAAGAAACACGAGCAAAGAGAACATTAAATGTTTGCTGAATAACATTTAATGTAGTTGCAGCTAATAGTGACACATCATTCCAGCGATACAGGTTTACGTTATTCATCTTTTCCAACCGTTGGGATGATAGCTTATAAAAGAGGAGTTGAAGAATGCAGAATACAATTCGATCATTTTAAGATTTTCAATCACGCGATTGACACACTTTTAAAGCTTGCATACTCAAAGATCTGAGCGCACTTAATGTTCATATACTTCATCGCTCATCAAGCACGCACTCAGCAAAAAGATATCTGATCATTCAAGGATCAATTTCGTGCTATCAAAACATACAGTTTTATTTTATCAGTAACCTTTTGGTTATTTGATTGATTGTGTTGTCTGG
>NW_027353055.1:0-716 GCF_012295235.1 Primulina huaijiensis
CACGGCTTGGTCTTGGTCTTAGGATAGTTGGTTAAGGGCTGGTCACGTTGGTTTTCGGAGTAGGACCGTTAATGGTACCAAGAGCACAACTAGGGTTAGGGTTTAGGGGTGCAAAAAATTCCAGCAAGGTGCAGCCGAGTTTAGAGGGTTCTAAACGGCTGGGATTTGTTTTATATGGGCTGGTAGGGTATGAATAAGTCATGGTTTAAATTTGGAAAATTTTGGTTAAGTTTCGGGTTGATTTGATTTAAAACCGGGACCCCGGTCCAAATTTTAAAACAAATCGTAAAATTTACTGAATGGGCTCGAGTTATGTCTAGGAAATGGTTATAAATATGTTTTGAGGTGTTTGAATAAGTTTGGTTGGCTTCGGGTCGAAATTCTGAAGTCCCGGGGTAAAATGGCCAATTAGGGTTTCTAGGGGCAAAATGGTCATTTTGCATTCGGGTCGAGTTAGCAATCCTGACAGCATCCTGATCACCAAAATGCATGTTTGAAATGTATATGTCTATTACGAACATGAATTTTTACGAAAATACGGAAAATACGTTGCATGCTTGGTTTTAAAAAAATGTATTTATATGCATGAATTTTATAAGTAATGAATACGATGACATGTTTTTGAAAAAGATGAGTTGGTTGTGACTAATACGAACATGAACATGTAAGGTCAAGGCTCAGTGGATGGGTAAAACTGTTGCTGATGTCCCCGCCAC
>NW_027353056.1:0-716 GCF_012295235.1 Primulina huaijiensis
ATCGTTTTTTTTTTTTTTTTCATTTTAAATATAAAAACTAAATGAATTAAATAAATAATAATGAATTAAAAATTATTCAAAATATTTCAGTTACTAAATATCATCTTAAAAATATTTAATATAAATAAATTATTAATTTAATAAAATTTCGATTTTTTATCGATTTAATTTTAATTTATCAAATAAATTTCGATTTTACAATTTATATACAATATATTATATCTCTAAATAACACTAAAATTTGAAAAATGGAGCAACCGGAAAATTGTGTGCGAGTAGAAACACAATCCCCATATAAAATTACGGTCTCTCGCGAATTTCTCCTTTTTCCTCTCTTCTATCTCCCTGTCTACGTTTGTAGTTTCCGTTAATGACGATCTGAGCGAGACGAGCCAATACGCTCACAAGTTACGTATACGCAATGTACATATATTCATAGACCGGAATTCAAGGGCTCCGATTCGTCCCAGCAGGTTTTGATCGTTGCGAAAAGTTTTATGAATGAGATAGTTGCAGTATTTTCAAGTGCCAGCATTGTGAGTAAAAATGTCTGCCTTCGATTCGTTGGATGCATTTTTGTTCGCTGCCAGCAGAGCTTGCTGTAGTCCTCTCGCGATTTTCGTTCAGATCCAGGTATGTTTTTTTGTGTATTCTGTGTGGAGAAAGTGAAAAATCAGTGTTTGATCGTGTTCTTTTGTATGCTATTGCAATGTAGA
>NW_027353057.1:0-716 GCF_012295235.1 Primulina huaijiensis
ATCATCGAAAGATCTAGGTCCTCGAACATGAAGAAGCAACAATCTCAAATAATATCTCTCACCTTCAATAGGGTTTGCATTGTTTATCCGACCAATTACTTTTCGGTGTTTTCTTTGGAGCCAACACTTTCCCTGCTTGTCCCAAACATAATGCTCGGGGAATTCAGAATATAGAAGATTTTTTGCTTTATCGTCAATTGAACACTTATAAAAGAATTCAGTTAACATTGTCTTCGATGTTTGATCTAAATGTAAAAGGCTTCGTAGATTTTGATTTCTCCAGAACGTCACGCAATGCTTATTAGGTAAATGAAGTGGTAGATTAATCACAGCAGGAGAAATTTCATTCAAATCAAACTCAAAAATCCTCCACATTGCCTCCGGTGCGGACACCCATCGAGCATCTTGAAAATTTTTAATCTCATCAACACATTCCAAGTCAGGGGGGACAAGATTAACTGCTACTCTATCATGACCTTTGTATATATACTTATACAAATACTTAACAGCAGTCACACCTGAACAAACCTCCACATTAAGATGACAATCATACCTGTACAACAAATAAGGATTATAAGGAACAACCCATTGTGAATTTAATTTAGCCTTCCGCACATCCACAATTTGACCATCATCCCTTCTTCGGTATATAGGATAACCATTTTCCCCTAAAGAAGATTTTTCGCAAAATTGCCGAGGATAACGATTCTTACACC
>NW_027353058.1:0-717 GCF_012295235.1 Primulina huaijiensis
AGATCATGATGTAAACGTGCAACTGCTTTATTAAATATTTTCAATTAATTACAAAATATAAAGAAGAAGATATTTTTCAAAATGTCCTTTGTTCGAATAGGCAAGCAATATATTTTTCCTTTTTAATATCTTCCCATCAATCATATATAAAAACATATAACATAGTACCTAAGAAAAATAGAGGAGAAAGTAGTGTGTTTTTTTTTAAAAAAATAAAATAAAATGAAAATTCAGAAATTTTTTTAAAATAGGATGAAAAAATCCGAATATGCAGTTGGGTGATTCAAAAGTATTTTTTAAAGAACTTCGTCAACATATCAAATATTAGTTACTGTAAGAGATTTATCTTAAATTATTCAGCGTATCAAATGTTAGTTACTGTAAGAGATTTATCTTAAATTAATTGTGTGTGTACACACATTTTATTTATTAAATTTTTGTACAAAATTAGTTGGATTTGAGGTTCATTCTTACCGAAACTCCTAATAACAACTTTTTAATTAGCTGTAACGACAAATCACCCTCGGTTACAAATCATTTTTCATCAAACCCTGATTATAACAGTGAGAAAATGAGAAAGATTGAACATGAAAATAAATTCACATATTAATCCAACAGCTAACAAATAAAATTTTATTTATAATGTTTCTAAATTTGTAAGTGGCATCCAATCGAAGTAACCATTCGATCGAAATGGTTTTATTGTGAATATCGGTA
>NW_027353059.1:0-718 GCF_012295235.1 Primulina huaijiensis
GTCTTTTTTTTTTTTTTTTTTTATCCTCAGTGGTCCATTTTGACTGATACTTTTCCACAAGTTGTTGTACACCCTCTGATAGGGCTATGACTGTGTTGTATTTGAGGATATTCATTGGACTGTCGGTAATGACATACTACATGTAATCATCTTGTGCGACTAGATGTTTCTGCATTCATACTTATTGATTATCATAATCTTATTTTGATAACATAGGCATATTGTTAAAATTTGTCATTTGAATATATGAATATCAGAGTTCAAGAAAAAACCATCTCTGATATCACTTGTTGGGATCGAAAATTGTGTTTAGAATGGGTGAATAAACACTATAGAATATTTTGCTATACTTGAGCTGGCTTTAATTGTTTTTAGTTGTTAAAACCTGTTTCTTAAACAGTTAGACTGAACTAGACCAATAAAAATAATTTTGAGTGCAGAAACGATCCGACTAGACTAGTGATATAGTATATATTTAATGCAAGTAATCGATTAACACAACGGCTAAATAAATAAACAGGCAGAAATCAGTAAAACGCGCAAGTGAAGGGAAAAAGATTTTATGGATGTTTGGATATAACAATTCATACATCACTCCTTCGTCCAATTAGAAAAGAATCCACTAAAAGACTTAAATTAGTACAACCTTTGCTTGTAGTTACTTAGATTAGAACTTATCACTGTCTAAATCAAAACTCTTAGTGATAACTAACTTCTC
>NW_027353060.1:0-531 GCF_012295235.1 Primulina huaijiensis
TGTCTAGGTATATATCAAGGAGCTCTCATGTCAAAACACTGGAAAGTTTTACCATAAGCTTGCAAATATATCACATCCTCCACCAAATGAATGAATTCAAATGCACAAACAAGGGCTATAATTGGGTTGTACTGTGGCTAGAGGTAAGGTAGGAAAGAAGTAACAACGGTTTATGGAATTGAAGAACACATACACACTTTCTACAAAGACAATTGCATCCAACTAGCAATACATTTTCAATGTCACTATAACCCAAAAGTGCAAATTTTTTTCTTCGTTGCTCTTATTTTCCTTCTCATTCTTTTTTCTTCTTTTTTTTTTCTCTTTTTTCCATATATATTTTTTTACATTTAAATTTTTTTTTTGTGTATAAGAAATTTTTTTTTTTTTTTGGAGACAACGACTATGCGCATGAATCACTCGATCTTAACAATTTGCACTTTCTTGGCTCCAAGCGATGCTAAATGTGAAAATTTTGTATGATTTTCCAATTCAAGGTTCAAATAGAGGGATAACCAACAAAAAAGATTT
>NW_027353061.1:0-718 GCF_012295235.1 Primulina huaijiensis
TTGAGGGATTCGTTAGATCTCGCTTGGGGCTACTGCTGCACATACATACCAGTACATTATTCCAACAATATAAAATTTCATAACTTAACCATACCAAAAAAACTCACCACTGGAGTAATTAAATAACTTATTACTTTCAAGACCACTCGGGACTTGACCACGTTTAATCAGCATGCTAAACCATGACTCGAACTCCGAAACAATCTTGACATGGAGTATGAAATTTCCCAAGAAAATGGAAGACACGGACCTTGCCTAAACCATAGTTCAACATTCCCTATTCAAACTTCTTAACGTCTAATCTAACCCTCACTAAGTTTGGACATAACGAAGTATTAGTACCCAAAGGAAGCAATAGTACCTAAACTCGAAGCTCGAAGATATCAGAACCGGCGCCTAGGCGCTAAGGAGCAGCGCAGCAGTGCCTGTCCAGCACCTAGGCGCTACCCTGCAGCGCCACAATGAGAAGTTGCGGCACTCCTAGTGCAGCGGTGTGGATCTAACCCTGCGTGAACTCCACCCCAAAAATGTCACATTCTACCCATTCACTTCCCTATGCCTTCTAATGCAACCAAACACGTACCGACTCGAAACGAAACACCGAAAGACGACTGATCACAACACATGACACACTAAACGCAGCAATGACCACTCGACGATTCCCAACGAAGCTTGCAACCAAATAACTCAAGAAACATGAAGAACATATTTTTAAAAA
>NW_027353062.1:0-718 GCF_012295235.1 Primulina huaijiensis
TCACATATTCTAGTACTACACTCAATTATACACATTTAACCTAATATTCCTCAACTTGATTTGTTAAACTTCTAATTTAGTAGTTTGATTTAATTTGAATTTTGCTTAATAATTCCAATGACCCACTTAAATCAATTTGCTTAAATGAAGTTTCATAATAATTATTATAGTAATTAATTATCGATCTACGTGAGAATGACTCAAACTCTCAAGCCGATTTATTATAATTCGTTCTAATGTATTTGCTAGTTACAACCACAAGCAACTAGAGCCTCACGACTCGATTTCTAACTGAGTAAATTATTACATCCCAAGATTGGGATTTGTCCGAATGTATGTTATTGCATTAAAATAAATTAAGGCAGCATCGTTAGCTGTAGGCTTCGCCGAACTCAAGAAATTGTTGCACAAAGAGAAAGGAACTTAATTACAAGTCAAAAGAAACTGCGATGAAAACATGCACACCGGAAAAAATGGTCGCAATAATGGATTACAAAGCTTAGCTAGCTCCGTAGGTTCACTATCATTGTCTGCCGCCACCACCCACCACCGCGTACGCAGGGGCGGAGAGACAGTTTTTTTCACCCGGGCTGGTCCAAATTTTTTTAAAAAAATTTATATGAATTATAATTTGATATTACACTACAAAAAAAAAACGGGATTAGCGACGGTTTCGCTAAAAGGGTTAAGCGACGGTTCTAGCGACGGTTTAGAAAAC
>NW_027353063.1:0-718 GCF_012295235.1 Primulina huaijiensis
ATTTGGAGGATAATGGGGGTAATAGGATTCTCCGTGGTGGTTTAAATCTTGAATATGTTAGAAAAAACAGGCATGGATTGGCATTGAAAGGAAACCAAGAAAAATAATCGAGGGCTGAGTAATAAAACAGAACCTTTTGTTGATACTGGTAATCTTGGTCTGGTTGAGACATGATGGGATTCGTTGGCTGAGGCTGGGGAATGGAGGTAGCATGCGCGGCAGTTCCCGTAGCCTTCTTTTCATCTCTGGCCTTGGCAAATATCACTGTAAATCCATCAGCCGAGGCTGGATTATTCGCATCCCATTCACCAAATTTTGGCAGTACCCCTCCTTTTGCATGCTGCATTCATTAATGCGTATAATTATATTCCATACGAAGGGATATTCTATGTTAGGACATATATATGTTTGATCATCAAGGACGACAAATTTTACCCAGCAAATGGCATCTATGTGACGGATAGTGATCAGTACAAAAATTCAAACAAACCCCATCTTTGATACTCTATGTTCTTAACAGATCTATTCCAAATGATGAAATGGAGGACGGCAATATTGATTTTCAATAACTTCATTCACATTAAAATCATTTCCATAAAATCCTCATGGAATCAAATCAACATTTGATCATCCTACAAATTAATCATCAAAACCTTTGAAATCACAGAAGGACGAAAACTTACGGACGTCATCAGATATTACAGTTTGGCCAAAGCAA
>NW_027353064.1:0-452 GCF_012295235.1 Primulina huaijiensis
AATAAATCGATTCCGCTTGTTCGAGTACAATGGACACGACATGGTTTAGAGGAATCGACATGGGAGTTGGAAAGCAAGATGCGAGAGTCATATCCGCATTTATTCGATGCTATTCCAACCGTTCCATTGTATTCAATATATACTGATCCGTTTACTGATTTTAGTTTTGATATGTACTATAACTGGTGACGTATTATATGTTTGCCAATGTTATGTATATAGAGATGTTTGAGATTTCGAGGACGAAATCTTTTAAGTGGGGGAGAAGTGTGAGACCCTGAGACTAAACACTGATAAAATAGCTTTGATGACATTTTGGTAAATATGTTGAAAAATATTCAATTTATTTTGATGTCATTTTCGTAGATAAGTTGAATAATAATGAATTAATTTTAAGGGCAAAATTATAATTAGTATCATATCTTTTCCATATGAAGTCCAAATGATTTGAG
>NW_027353065.1:0-718 GCF_012295235.1 Primulina huaijiensis
AATTTGATATAACATTGCATCAAAATATAACATGCATATCATCAACAATGAAAAAGATGAACATCGATAAGTATTTCAATTAATATCGGGCCACGTTCATTCAAAATATTCAAGGATGTCACTTCTTTATTAAGAATAAAGAATATGAAAAAAAATTTAACAGTTACTTTATCCCACTAATCTTAGATAGACATTCTTTAATAAAATCTCTATTTCACTTCTACGCTTTCGTGTAGAATAGACGATTTTTTGTTTGTTGTGATTTTAGAATGAAGGATATGACAACCGAAATTTCAGCAACTAAGCAGCACTTGCAAATAAAAAATTTCAACATATGCAACAACCACAAGAATCTGAAATTGTGAATTTAATACCATTTTGACCAATTTTTTAACCTCCACATCCATCCATGTAAGAACCCATGAATATTCAAGGCCTTAAATTAGAAATTAAAAGTACACTATGACTAGCTATTATGCAACCAATAATGGCTTATTTATGGCCATAAAAGATTGACTAATGGCCATTAAAAAGAGACCATTCAACTCTCATTTTTTTCCCTATCCAATTTCGAGTAGCAAGGACAGTCCAAGAACAAAGCATTTCCAGGAGCAAATTTTTCTTCCATGTTTTTTATTCAAGAATTCTGTAAGTGGGTTTTTGTTTCAAAAGAATGTGTATGTTTTAAAGTGATCAAACATGCTCTCATTCATTCCAT
>NW_027353066.1:0-719 GCF_012295235.1 Primulina huaijiensis
CATATTCTTCCCTTTACTCATCCATCACACCATAGTATTTGTTTAAATACGTTTTGCATGAAAAAAAAGTTGCATATAGAATATTTTCGTTTTTGTATCATATGTGAAATTTTAAGGCATGGGTTTGATCCAAAAACATGTTTATTATGTGGTTAAGGGGCTGTCATGAGTAGGAGTGATCAAGGGTCATGTTTTACACTAGTTTAGAGTCCAAAGTCACACACGAATCAATGCATACCATGATAGAAACAAGCTGGAACCATCTTCATGCTATTGGTTGATCACAACTCGGTTGTAAGGGGTTTGGTTGCTTGGCTTGGTCTCAGCTAGAACCAGGGCTGGCTAGGGTCAAGTGAGGGGTCAGGGAAGGAGTCTTAGCCATGCTAGGACTCGAGTCAAGGGGCTGGGAAGGAGTCCTAGCAAGCTAGGAATCCACCCGCGCTCAAGCACATGCACGCAAGGAGGTTGCACCAGCGCGCATGGTTTAAGGGGCCTGGTCAGGGGGATTTGGGCTGGGCTAGCTCAAGTCCTTAGGGTCCTATGAGGGTGCACGAGGGGCTGGTTCAGGGGATGGTCTGGTGACTAGGTCCTAGGCGCGTAAACGAAGAGTCCGTGTCACAAGGGAGTCTCTCGGCCATGCATGCATCTGATGTAGTGCCTTTGGTTCGAGCTTGGGGTCAAGTCCTAAGGGTTCTAAGGGTCCAGTAGGGTCCATAAGG
>NW_027353067.1:0-720 GCF_012295235.1 Primulina huaijiensis
TTTTAAATAAATAAAATTACAAAAAATTTATTAACTTTTGACTATAAATTGATTTTTAAATTTTTTTTTAACATTTTCAAATAATCTGTAAACTACCATATTTTTATAAAAAAATTAGATCTACATAATGATAAATAATATTATTTTTTATTTTTTTATTCAAAATTTTAATGGTTATCTCAATTTTTTGTTGAAAATTAAAAATAGTGGTCAATTTCTTTTATATTTTTGCTTCTCTTCTCTTTGCGTAAAAAAATCCTCTTTATTTTTTTTTGGAAAAACTCTCCCTTCGTTATATTGCTCCATTCAGGTGATCAGGTTTTTCAAAATGGGTTAATTATATACTGTGTCGTTTTCTACTGAATGTGATTTTTCTTGTCTGTTTGTGTGTTGCAGTTGATTTTTTATTTTTAATTGA
This sequence comes from Primulina huaijiensis, assembly GCF_012295235.1. Taxonomy (NCBI): domain Eukaryota; kingdom Viridiplantae; phylum Streptophyta; class Magnoliopsida; order Lamiales; family Gesneriaceae; genus Primulina; species Primulina huaijiensis. The sequence continues at coordinate 419 of NW_027353067.1, forward strand.
TTTGATTTTTGTTTTTGGGATTCTATAATTTTTTTAGTTGGTTCTTTGAATGATTTTTACTCAATTCGATCAGAATTATTATTTTCATGTGTTCGTATTTAAATTATAATTTGTATTTGTTTTGTTAGATTTTTTTTGTGACAAAAATCAATTATTTATGTGTCTTTATTTTGATGATTTTTATTTTGTTTGGATTATATATTATTCACCCTGACTCGTGAGATTATTCTTAAATAGTTAGTTCATTGAGTTTTTTTTTGTTTATATATATTATTTTGTATAATTTAATAAATTTACGTATC
>NW_027353068.1:0-720 GCF_012295235.1 Primulina huaijiensis
TTTTCTCTGTAAATGAACTAAACTAATACTTAAATAAGTTTTCAGCTCTATCTTTTGGACACATACATACAATTTACAATCATAAAAAATTTCAGTCCAATATTATGCTCACATAACTCTCATTTCTTTAACATCTCAACCTATTTAAATATTCCACCAAAAAATCTGTTATTTCCAGATTTTTATTATTTCACCAAACCAGTGACGAACACTACAACCTCAAAATTGGTCTATGTTTTATATTTTAGGTTATGCGTCACTCTAAATCGAGTAATGGTAATTTAAATTTTTCCTTGAAAGCTGTTGGATAATTATGTCTGAAAATAATAAAAATTTCAGTGAATAAAATAATAATTCATCATAAACGAAACAGACAAATCAATTATTTAAAATCAGATGATATAAGTTCAACTTATCATGTCTAAATACAAATAATAAATTGTGAGAAAGGTTAACGCATATCTATATAGAAAATCTAAAATATAAATTAAATTATATAGAGTTTCTATTTTTATGAAATAACATTCACTTCAACGTTATAGTCCAATTATTCATGAGTAAGAACTTTGATTTACACTCATATTTCAAAACAAAATGAGAGGAAAAAAGGAAAGAATAAAGAGAATTAAGAATCAAGAAATTACTATATTTTTTATTTTTTGAAATACATCATATTTTCTCAACATTTTCATCGAATCAATTATATTAAAAAATCTATCA
>NW_027353069.1:0-721 GCF_012295235.1 Primulina huaijiensis
TAATCTTCCTCTGAAATCACTGTACTTTCACCACTGCTCGTGCTGCAATTGCTCTTACTGCCGAAAGACGACGCTCTACTCGACATGGGAGTTGCCAAGAAAGTGGGTTTCTCTTGGCCAGCCATGATTACCAGGTACTTCTCTTCAAGCATCGGCGCCGCCGCCATGGCTTCTCCGCTGTCCGCCTCCCCGGCCTCGAGGTCTCCGTCACCCTGATTTTCAAGGTGGCCGGATAGTTTCCAGTAGGAACACGCAAGGATCAGAAGAGCAAAAGCAATGATACCCAACATGGCCGCCAATCCCCCGAATAGGTACGGCACCGGAGAATGCCAGGGAGACCTCTGCACCGGAGATGTCGGAGGCGCTGATACCCCTATGGCGGCCATTTTAAAGCCTTTAGGTTATGTAGCTATATACACTCGTACAAGTGTACTGAAGGCGGGGGACGGTGTATGCGGTTACCGTGGAGTGGAGGAGGAGGTGGCGATGGTGTTTTGGAGAGGGTCAGTGAGTTTAGGCGGCATATATAGAAGGGGTGAACAAGGGTGTAATTGTTATTTTGAGTGAAATGTATCCTCAATTGTAATAATAGGAAAGAGGAGGAGGGGTCCACATATTTTGTGCTGTCTGAATATATATCCAAATAGCTAGATAGTGGAAAGTACTTGAATCTGATTTGTTCTGATGTCACCATGGTAATTATAAAATTCGAGCATATATA
>NW_027353070.1:0-721 GCF_012295235.1 Primulina huaijiensis
AAAAAAATCCAGAAACAGATCGATAGAAAGAATGATTGAAGGGAAACTCTTGAGAAAAGCCATGGTAGGCGAAGAAAATATTGATTCGGGTCACTCTGATTCGAGGCCTTCAATCGTGGATTTAACCAAGCGTCTGAAAACCAGTCCTGGGAAAGCTAGAACCATCCGCCTACCGATATTGCCACCTCCGGTTCTGGATACTTCGGGAGTTTTGAGTTCTTATCAGAATGACGATCATTCTCCGGAGGTTTTGATAAGTTCCGAGGCAAGTGTACAGCCTGATCATCTTGATTCTGAGGAGGGGAAGGAAAAGGTGACAGGGCTGAAGCGTGAGTTAGAGGAAACTGAGGATGGGCCTGGAAGGGGTGATAAGAGTGGAAAAACTGATTCTGGGGTGGATTCTCCGAAAATTTCGGACACAGAATTAGGTGCTGGTCATGATGGGGAAATCAGAGAATCGGAGATCAATATACAGATTTCTGATGAAATATCATTGAGTGAGAAAACTTCATCCAGGGAGGGATGTACAGATGATCAAGCCGTGGATATCAAGAATCAGGTAGTCTCTTCTGTTAAGGAAAAAGACGCTCCTAATGCACCGAAGACCCCCAGAAGATACGTTTGCAGTTTCTGCAGCAAAACTTTCTCGTCTCACTTGGCGTTTGGAGGCCACAAATCGAGTCACAAAAAGTTCAAGATGGTATTCTGCAACGGCAATGAT
>NW_027353071.1:0-721 GCF_012295235.1 Primulina huaijiensis
TCTCCTGTATTAAGAGAGTGTGTGTTTTCTTTGGAAACACAGTGAATGGTTGTACATCGTAAGATATTATAGTGGAATTCTTTTCATCTTGTCCGTGGTTTTTATCCTAATAGTTTTTAGGGATTTTTCACGTAAATCTCAGTTTCCAGTTTTATACTTTATTTTCATATTATTATCTCAAATTGTCGCACATGAGGCCAACAAGTAGTATAAGAGCCTTGGTTTAAAATTTTTTAAAATTCTGATTATGCTCTGTGGTTGCAGTGTAGACTGATCTTCCACATCAGAAAAGTTTTTTAAAGATTTTTTATTAAGACAAGATTATTTTGTCCAGTCTACTAAATTGTTGTAGACATGATGGCCGGCTATTGGAGATAGACCGATGAAAAAGACAGATGATATAAAGTGGAATGTGATGAATGATAATGTTGTTGTCAATTTACACTTGGCTATAACAGACGAACTACTGTCAAGTATATCTGAGATTAAAACAACAAAAGTTATTTGAGATACTCTGACAAAGATGTACTAGGTCAAGTCACTAAACAACAAGATTTTCCTTAAAAGAAGGTTATATACTCTTCGGATCAACAAGATTTTCCTTAAGAGAAGGTTTTATACTTTTGGATGGCGGAATTCTCATCGATGACCGACTATATCAACACACTAAATACTATATTTGCCCAACTCACTTCTATGAGGCATAAAATAGAGGAAAATG
>NW_027353072.1:0-721 GCF_012295235.1 Primulina huaijiensis
GCGTGGATTCTTTGGATCGTAGACGTGGATTGCTGATAAGCGGAGAGGCTCTCAAGGCATGGGAAATTGAATTTGCCAAGCAGTCATTCATATGCATGCTATTTATATGTATGAATAATAATTATTTTATAAAAAATTAGGGATTAAAATTAATAATCTTTAAAAATTTATTTTATGATTTTTTTATCATTATTAAATATGATATTTTTTGTTCTTTTATAATTTAAGGTGTTTTGTAAGAATTTATAATATTTTTTATATTAAAGGAGGTAATAGCTATTTTATGAACAAAAATGATCCCTTAACTAGCTGTCTTATTTGAACTTAAGTAGGATGATGTTTTGTAGTAATTATTTTAATTAGAGATTTTTTTTAAAAAAAAATTATTATTAAGCTGACTAGCTATGGTGATTAATTAGTGATGCTCACTGAGAAAAAAAAAAAGTTGGGCGTCGTATGAGAAGTAGTGGGTCGATGTGGATAAAGACCAAACTATAATTTTTTGACTTTTCTGGCATGTGTAATCTCCTCGGAGCCGATCTTAGATTTGCCTTCTCTAGCTTGGTAAGTCGGACCTCCCTAGTTTTTAATATTACAGTTTTGTCCTAGGATCTTTCCACTTCCCCCCTTCAAACATGTCAATTTCTCCTTCTGCACCATCGGGTATTCCTTCTCCAGCCACTGAGCAGTCTGATACTCTGAAGAGGTGAAAGCCATTTTT
>NW_027353073.1:0-723 GCF_012295235.1 Primulina huaijiensis
TATTAGGTTTCTGGTATCGACCACTTTTCAGCATCGATACCAGGCGTTAGCAAGGACGCAATTGATCTTATTAAAGTAAGGCAAACATTTTTGATATGATCATATTTGTTTTTAAGATTATATTTCTCAATCTCACAAGTTTTTTCCTGCTAAATATAGTCTCTTTGTTCTTGGGATCCATCCAAGAGACCTACGGCGATAGAAGCTCTTAGACACCCTTTTTTCCAGGTTTTGTTTTTAAAAATTTTATCCTAAAAACTATTTAAATTCTAAATCAAAATTAACCAAGTTTGATATATTCGATCTCTACAATATTATATTGCAGAGTTGCTGCTTCGTCCGACCATTTTTAAGCTATTCAGATGTCCTTCAAAGTTCACCTCGTCCGAGTATTGAAGAACGCCACATTATCATGGTGTAGGCGGTTTTGGAATAGACTTGTCAGATTTAATTATTATGATTTGGATAGAATTAACAATGTTTATAGTCTATGTTTTTGTCTTTAAAAATAGAATTAGATTATCTAGAAAAATTTTGTAATTCAATTCGTGGAGAGTTAAATCATGAATTGTAATATATTGTCTTTATTAATTGATTGGAATTTGCATAGAAAAATGATTATTTAAATGTAGAAATTATAAAACAGAGTCAACTTAGCAACAAGTGTTTGCAACATTGAAAATGACAATAACTTATAAAAATAAAATCTTGTGTGTATATATA
>NW_027353074.1:0-724 GCF_012295235.1 Primulina huaijiensis
TGTCATCCTTGGGTATAGTAGGTGAAGATACCAACGGTTCTTGGAGAATTACTTGAGCAGTATCATAAGCAAATTCAGGCTTTGAAGGAGAAGAGACATCCATGTGATTTGTGCCCTGGTCAAAGTCAGAAAGACATTGAACAACTTCTTCGGCAGAGATAAGATGAACTTCTGAAAGACCGATATGCTCTGAGAGTCGATGCACAACTAAGTCAGACTCTTGAGCAGATATATCTTCCTCATGGATCTCTTGATGATCTGCCGAGGAGCCCGGTTCATCTGATTGATAGATTGCCTCAGTGATGAAAACATCCTTTGTCATAATGATCTCAGCGGTTGGAAGAATGGAGTCCACATCACTAGGCATAGCGGTCTCAACCGATATCTCAAAAACAAAAGAAGTGGTAACAAATGAAGATGGTGGTACCTAATTGGTAGGTATGTCATTGATGGTCTCAGGCGCCAGCACTTCATCAATGTTCAGGTCTGAGTCAAACTTGGCTTTTTTCCCAACCGCAGGCAGTTGAAGTTCTTGCAACTTTTGAGCGATCGCTATTGAGCGTCCATCTCAAGTTCAGAAATGATAGATGACTCATCCTTTGCGGTTGGGCAAGTAGTAACAAAGTTGTTCCTCTTCAATTGAATCAGTGCTCGGAGAGCACTTTCCTTCATCTGTAATTCCAAGAAGTCTCTATGAAGTAGAGAGGTTAGAACATCAGATGCT
>NW_027353075.1:0-724 GCF_012295235.1 Primulina huaijiensis
TTCCACCCTATCTCGAAGTTCGGAGGCTCGGGTTTCACCAGCCCGCTTCTTGATTTCCTGTCTCGTATTATCTCTGATCTTCTACGCTTTTCGATGGGGAACTGTTCTGCGTTGATGGTGGGGCCTGGATTTGGAAATTGATCATCTTCAGGAGTGGAGTTGGAGAGGCTTGTGAAATTTGTTGATGGAGGGTCCGAATTTGATGTGCAGTGGATGGGAAATTGGTCGAGACGTATGGGGCTCTGAGGATTTAGCTTGGGGTGCACAAGAGTTAAAGGATTGGTGTGGTGATGGAGAAATCGGAGGAGACTGGAAGCCATTCTCAAAGCAGCCAAGTGCTGATTCTAAATCAGAGATAAGGTTACTTGGCCTTCTCTTGGTTATGACACTGTCTTGAAATTTATCATAATAAACCTTTTTCTATGCAATAATATTTCAATCATGCAAAGATTTATTTCTTAACTACTACAATTTTAATACTAATTAGATTACATATTTATGTAAAAGGAATTATAGAACAAAACAGAGCCGGAAATTCTTCTACATAATTAATTTCACATTATTTATCAATACTATATAATAATATCGTATAGTAACTACTTTGTCATTTTAATAAATAAACGGACAAAAATACACCTACTTTCTTTAAAAATGTATATATAATAAAAGTTACCATCTCAGGCTTGGAATACAAATTGAATCTGATACGTGTCATTGTTTTACC
>NW_027353076.1:0-724 GCF_012295235.1 Primulina huaijiensis
TTTGTTTTCTTCTTGTTTTCCTCTCAAATTTGAATACCACAAACATCAACACATACACAACTATGGTTGAAATATCAACGCCTTTTGCCCAATCTAAAACAAACTTAAAATGAAGTTTCAAGATTCCTAAATATGGAAGTGTTTACAGAAAAGTCAGCCACTGATACTATCGAACGTATACAGGGACTCCAACATATAATAAAATTACCTCAGTGGGAACCAACTGCAATCCGATTCTTAGCTGTTCCTTCAACTCCAAAAGATTTTCCCTGATTTCACAAATTGAACTATTGAGGGTAAAGTTAAAGAGGACATGTGGTGTACGCAAAAACATAGCAGCTTGCCCGAGCATTATGGAAATCCCACCAGGAAATTTCAAATTTTCAAATGAAGATGTCTCTCCGAAAATTGAGGAGGTCAATGTCATGTTGTATTGTTGAAGAAACAAATCAACTAAGGATGACTTCAGTATACTTAATGACACTGGAGTTATTGGGTTGTTAGATGCATTTGAACAGAAGCCAAACACCACGTTAGTCCAGTTAGATACACCTGCTTGGTCCACTGACAGGGCAGCAACCTGGGTTAAATAAATTGATTGTTGCGTCATTTGCCTCTACACGTTAGACAAATAGAAGTACCTTAAACCAATTTGAGTTAGACCTTAAAGAAAGGGACACCTATCTCTTCATTGATATCATATTCTAGTCTTGCTATATAAGGA
>NW_027353077.1:0-725 GCF_012295235.1 Primulina huaijiensis
TACTTTAAAATTTTAATGTATATACATATATCGAGTTTAAACACTTATTAAGACATAGGACGATTCCAAATATTATTTGAAAAAAAAAATCTTCTTATTACCATGGTATTTTAAGACACCAAATAAAGTTTATAAAGTTATGAGTTAATACTCATTATTTTGATAAATTTTATGGATAATATATATTAAATTGAATTAGAAAGTGTTATACTATACTAATGATAATCACCTTGGTCAATAAGATAGGCTTGAACTTTGGATTCTCACACTCATCTATAGTAAGTCGCTAAGGTGAGGAATCTTTACCTTTCTTCCTATAGCCTCGGCATTTGTCCTGGAAATTATGATATATTCTTAAATGATATTCGCCATGTTTTATTGATTTCTTGCGCATGTGTGTAATTATGGCATCTCTTAATCTCGTTGATGCATATGAAATATGCACTACTCCGATAGCCACTCTTTCCATCATACTAAATCCTCAATCATGCAGATTTCCTTCTTATCGATCAAATCTATCATATTGATCATCTTATTTAAGCATTTATTTTACTTAATTTACTCATTACTATTATTTGGTAAATATTTTATTGAATGCTTCAATAAAATGTTCTCATTGTAATATCATCAACCTAAGTGTGATTCATATCAAGATTCCAACAAATGAGGTTTTGGTTAACCATCGAATGAATGAACGAATGATTGAATGATAAAGTGATTGACCG
>NW_027353078.1:0-725 GCF_012295235.1 Primulina huaijiensis
TTTTTTTTTTTTTTTTTGGCAAGAAACTGCCCAGTTTCCCATCTCTGAAAATAAAATCTGGCGTTAATCGGCTTCGAATTTAGAAAAACTTTGTATACAAAAATTATAGATCGGGGAGATACAAACGGACGGTGAAGATTTCATCCGCGCGTGATATCCAGAGCGGTCAAAAGCTCCGCCGCACCGAGCCGGGCACGACATGGAGGATCAATTCTTACTGTCTGCACTTTTGGGCCCTGAAGCTTCCAGTTTTAGCGGTGTAAATTTTGTGTTTTATTGACATCAAGAAAATACTGGCAGTATCTTGGATGTGAAGGAGATTCCGTTCTGGGGAAGTTTTGGAAATAAGAAAAGGATAAGATATACTGGTTTTTCAGTCAATCTTTGAACAATATCTGCCCGGTTTAATTTAATCTTTGTTGGGTTTGGAAGATTCATTATGCAGTTATGAGAAAAGGCGATCTTCGTGTAGTTTTGGTTGTTTGAGAGGAAATCACTTGCTGAAAAGTTTAGACTCTTTGAATTAACCTGCTCGAGTTGTTCGGAAACGACAGTTTTTTTGAATTGAAGCAGAAGTTGGTGGATGCGGCACTGAGGGAAGAAGAAATTTTGGGTGAAAAGAGTTAAATTCTGCAGAGTAAAGAGCAAAATTTTGACAATGAAGATTCCTTCAGGTGGATTTGTGGCAAATTCTGGAGAAGGTGTGTTCTTCTTATGCATTGGCT
>NW_027353079.1:0-725 GCF_012295235.1 Primulina huaijiensis
AAATAGACCGCTTTTCAAGGTCGCATTGTGTTTTATTTAAGCAATTTCTCATCCGAATAACAATAACAATGAAGGTCTAAAAGCATAGACAAAGAAGTGAATGGTATGAGAAGAAACTATTTCGTGATATAATTTTGTGTTTTTCTTTATATGCAAAATTTGATCGAACAAATGATGGTTTATAAATTGTAATGCATCTAATAAGATATGAGACGAGATCTTGAGATCGAAACTCAATTATAACAAAATATTTTTATTTTAATTAAAAATTTAACAACTCAACCATCATGATTCACTCAGTCCGCATGAGTTTTCAGATCTGAAAATTCCCATTTCCCGTAGATCTCCTCCCTGGCCACGATGGAGAAACCCAACAGCCACTCCACTCTCAGTCGTGGAAGACTTCGTATTCACCTCAAGCGTCGTCGAGCTTCGTGAACATGTTTGTATACCGGATTGCAAAAGATGACCCATTGATTAAAATTTAAGCCCAATAGTTTGTTTCCTTAATCTGCCATATTTTGAAAGACTTGAAATGGTATGATTTTAACCAAGACAAAAACTTGTGTGAGACCGTCTCACGGGTAGTATTTCGTGAGACAGATATCTCATTTGAGTCATCCATGAAAATTATTACTTTTTATGCTCAGAGTATTACTTTTTATCGTGAATATCAGTAGGGTTGAACCGTCTCACAGATAAAGATTCGTGAGACCGTCTCACAA
>NW_027353080.1:0-249 GCF_012295235.1 Primulina huaijiensis
ATGGCTCAATCATTCGGAGGAGGAAGCTACATGGGAATCTGAGCCTGAGATGAGGAGTCGTTATCCCGAGTTATTCGGTAAGTTTTAATTTCGGATTTAAATAGTAGCAATTATGCATGGCTTATACGTAATTTGATTTTCGGGTTCTACAACTCTACCCCCTTAAAGGAATTTCGGGGACGAAATTCCTTTAAGGGGGTAGATTTGTAGAACCCGAAAATCAAATTACGTATAAGCCATGCATAATTG
>NW_027353081.1:0-725 GCF_012295235.1 Primulina huaijiensis
TGAGAGTTTGAAATGAAGAGCCATTGGACTTGCCACTGGTCTGGCATTTTGCATTTCAAATCTATTTAACACTTTCAGCACATATCCTTGTTGCATTAATACCAGTTCCTTGGACTGTCTATTTCTTTTGATTTCCATGCCTAAAATCCTTTTAGCTTGTCCAAGGTCTTTCATCTCAAATTCGCTACTTAGGTCGGCCTTTAAGGATAAAATTGCCTCTGTATCTGAACAAGCAATTATCATGTCGTCCACATAGAGCAGTAGGTACATGGTACATCCAGATTTTAGTATCTTGTGATATACACACCAATCATAGTTGTTTCTAGAGAATTTATGGCTTATCATGAAGTCATCAAACCGTTTGTACCATTGCCTCGGTGCTTGCTTAAGACCATAGAGTGATTTCCTTAACAAGCATACTAGTTGGGGCTCGTTTTTTACTTCAAACATGTGTGGTTGTTGCATGTATATCTTTTCTTCAAGTTCACCATGAAGGAAGGCTGTAGTCACATCTAACTGCTCAAGCTCCATGTCTTCCTTTGCTGCTAGAGACAGTACAATCCTTATTGATCTATGTTTGACCACAGGCGAAAACACTTCTTGGAAATCTATCCCTTCTACCTGTGAAAAGCCCTTGGCAACCAATCTAGCCTTGTACCTTGGTTTTTCAACTCCAGGTATTCCTTCCTTTCTCTTGAATATCCATTTACATCCAACTATCCTTT
>NW_027353082.1:0-725 GCF_012295235.1 Primulina huaijiensis
TAGGACTCTTCCCATGCGTGAGTTTGTTCGGCCGAGGAGCTGGTGCAGTGAGGGTCTAAGGGCTGGGCTAGGTCATCTAGGCTATGGCGCAGAGTGGTCCAGGGTTAGTGAGGGTCTGAGGGGATAGCTGGTTAAGGGGCTAGAGGAAGAGTCCTAGGGAAAAGCAGCTTGGGTGCGCGGCTGCTATCTCTTGTTTCAAGTGGTTCGCTGCAGGGGTTCAGTGGTCTGGGCTGGGCTTGGCTGGGTCTGGGCGTGGTTCAGGGTCGATTAGGGTCAGGTGGGCTCGGTGGTGTCTCGGGTAGGGGAGTCATAGTTGGCTAGGAGTCCTAGGAATTCGAAGGAAGCTTGCGCACAGAACTTGTGGCTCGGGGGCTGGGCTTGTGCGTGAGTTAGGGGCTGGTTCTAAGGGTCAAGGTCTGTCAGTAAGATGCATAGGTGGGTTGGTTAGGGTCTGGCTCGAGGTGGCTCGGTCGTGGCTCGGTGGAATAGGGAGATGGCTCTGTTTGTTCTTATAAGGGTCATATTTCAAATTTAAAGAATAAAAATTGGAACCATGGGCTCACGGGTGTGGTTCATGGCTTACAAGGGTAGGTTAGGTAATAAAAAAGTTATATTTAAAATTTGGTATCAAAATAATAAGTTTTGAATTTATTCGGGAATTAAACGTCTCACGAATCGTCAATTAATGAATTAATTGAAAAGCCTTGAAATTAAGCTGAATAAAA
>NW_027353083.1:0-725 GCF_012295235.1 Primulina huaijiensis
TTTTACTTTTTACCGTAAATTTTTACTTTTTCACAACATTTTTTATATTTTTTTAAAAAAAATGAAACGGTTGAAAGTATGTCTTTGGGAAGCATAAGGTGGACCGACCAGTTGGTCTCGTGCAACAGGAAACAAATGCCTGGAAAACAGAGTGTCTTGGAGTTGGAGAGATCAAGGAGAGAGTCTGGATCCTAAATTTCTGCAAATTTTTCATATCTTGTAATTGTGTACTTTCTGGAAATTAATATAAGACCGTCGCGGTATAAAAACGCCGAACCGCCTAATCCTATTGTTCGTCACAGTAGCTTATTGAATTCTATTTGTACAAATTTTGTGATGATACAAACGTGACAGATACTAAAATCATCTGTTTGAATGGAAAAAAAAATCTGACTTCTAGATATTCTAACGACAGTGAATTTTAAATTTGATTCGTTAATTCTAATTTCTACACTAAAAACAAAGAAACTAAAGTCGAAAGTTATGAAATAAATTCTCAATATAATCTTGTTATTTATGAGCAAATTGCACAATGTCAGCATGGACGGATTACATACATTACATGAAGAACAACATATGTGCAAAGACCATTATGCCCCCACAAGAACCAAGTCCATTTCACTTCTAGCGGACAGAATTGTTTTGTCGCTCTCTTCTTTTTGCCATATTTCAGGAATCAGTTGAACCATATTGGTTATTGTTTCCAACGCATAATCCGCTTCTTT
>NW_027353084.1:0-726 GCF_012295235.1 Primulina huaijiensis
TTGCCGTGTAGAACAGAGCTTGTTGGCATTTGCACATGAAGCAGTACTGGTTTAAGAAGAATATTAGAACCAGATGGTTTAAATGATATTTTGTGGACAAAATCCAATAATTCATTATTTCTGATATTATTATTCTTTTGAAAAGTGTGTAATTATGTGGTAATTATGGAATCTGTTACATTTAATATTTTGTAAATTTATCATGAACTGCCAGAAGTTGGGATTTAGATACTCTGATGGCTGAAAACACAGAACTTGGTGTTGGATGTACAATTTTTACACGAGATGATCAGTTGAAACTGATCATCTCGTTTCTTCTGATAATTTTTCAATTTTATCTGACACCAAGTGCTGTGTTTTCAGCTACGGCAGAAGATTCAAATCCAAAAATTTGAAAGTTGAATATTATACCTCATGAGTAGGAACATGCATGCATGTTTAATTAAATGTTTCTTGGATTTATTTTTATTTTTATTTTTTGCAGAAAAGTTGAAGAAGGATATATAATGATGGATACCAATAAAAAGAAAGTGGGGAAACAATTTCAAAAAAGCTATTTCGATGTGTTGGGGCTCTGCTGTACATCTGAGATTCCATTAATAGAAAGGATTCTAAACTCACTCAATGGAGTCAAAGATTTCTCAGTAATTGTCCCGACTAAAACCGTCATCGTCGTTCATGACTCTCTCCTCGTTTCGCAGTCGCAAATAGGTAACTATATTTGTT
>NW_027353085.1:0-726 GCF_012295235.1 Primulina huaijiensis
CAGGTCTCGCCTTAAATTGCGGGAAAGAACAATTAAAAGCGCTGCAGCCAAGGAGGGTGGTGGCGCCGCCGCCTTACTCGCCACCGCAAATGGCAATCAACCCTTGGATGATGGTCACTCACCCAATACTGCCGGCAGGAATAATAATAATCACAGCAAGAACAAAAAGAAAAATAATGGCCGAGGTAACTACCAATCCAACCGTGGAAGGAATAACGGCGGTGGCGCCGCCAATGGCGTTGGAAACTCTGTTTTTGCCACAAACCCACAGCAGTCACGTCCCTGGCAGTGGCAGACTCCTTGGGGCAACTGGGCACAGCAACAATGGGGAGCTCCATGGGCCATTCCACCGTGCCCATTTCCTTCTAGTCCATGGCAGCAACAACCTAGGAAAAATTACCCTAATAGGGCATCTGGTGTTCTTGGCCCAAGGCCTCAGCAGGCTTATACAGCTTCTTATGCTCCGTCTAATGCCGAATACATTCCTACGGACGTCGAGACAGCCATGCACACCATGTCGCTCTCTCAGCCAGATGGAAACTACTACATGGACACCGGAGCGACATCTCACATGACGGCGGATCAAGGTATATTTTCCTCTTATTTTAATTCGAGCAATAATCATCATCATATTGTTGTTGGCAATGGCCATTTGATTCCAATTATTGGTCATGGAAGTACTTCTTTGCCTAAACCTCACCCACCTTTATCCTTAAACAATATGTT
>NW_027353086.1:0-726 GCF_012295235.1 Primulina huaijiensis
TACTTCGAGTGATAGAAATTTCGATCATATTTGAATAAGATATCATGTTGGAGTTTCATTCATTTCAATCATCTTTAAATAAGATATCAGGTTCAAGTATTATGAATGAAGAAGATAAATGCTATCATGATAGACACGATTCAACTCGACTCTAAATTAGTTTGGATTCAATTATGATTTAAAAAATAAAGGGTTTGGATAAAGTAGTTATTATTAAATTTTAATTTATGGACCTTCAGTTGCCTTTTCTCGAGGGAATTGCTCTGCTACTTGAATAATTTCTGTACCTTGCCTTGTGTAAAGTGGAACAAATCATCCAAAGATCGTTGGATTGCGACACCACCAATTTTGGACATTTGTGCGCCAAAGATAATGTGCTTTCATGGCCAATTTGAGGGAAAATATGTGGATAGATCCATCTTTTCTTTTTCATGGAAGTAATCAGTTGGTTATTTAATTGAAGATGATCGCATTTATAATAAATAAATTTTTTTTTTATAAATTGTGCTAAAATATATTTATACCATAATGTCATATCCAAGTAATAAATTTGAATTTCACATGACTGCAAATTCCTTTTACCTATACACGCATATTGAGTAGGAAATTTAGAGTAACTATTTTTGGTTTCAACTTTAATATATTGACAAAAACTTGTGTGAGACGGTTTCACGGGTCGTGTTTTGTGAGACGGATCTCTTATTTGAATCATCCATGAAAAATTAT
>NW_027353087.1:0-727 GCF_012295235.1 Primulina huaijiensis
AAGACTCTTCTGTTTCTTTCTAGCCATGTTGTCCAACATATGCATTGTACAACCACATACCAAAAAATTCGGCCCCTTGATCCAGTCTGCTGTCCCAAATTCATACATAGTAAATCATTTGTTGAATTCGGCAACACCCACACCAATCGAAGTGCTTGCAAAGCTCTATACCACAGTGATAATGTGAATGGACAGTGAATGAGTATATGATCCTGAGTCTCTGTATCATTTCGACAAAGCACACACCAATTTGGGCGCAATGCAATTGTTGGCCATCTTTTTTGAATCATCTCCGTGGTAGGTAGCTTACCCAATGACGCTATCCAAGAGAATATTTGTATCTTTTTTGGGACTGGAGTTTTCCAAATAACATTTGAAACATTAGAAGCTGAAAAACCAGTAAGTTGGAAGAAAGAGTCATAGAAAGATCTAACTGAGAAAATACCCGAAGGATCCCCTTGCCATTGAATATAATCATCTACCCCTTCTACCAATCTCACTGAATCTAGAACACCTAATAACTCGGACAGCTTATCAATTTCCTCATCCCTGACTTCCCTTCTAAAATGAAAATCCCAAGAAAGATCAGACGTGACACTATCAAAACGAGCAAAATATGAAATAGGCAGATTAGGGATAGTTGAAAGCTGAAACAAAGATGGAAATAGGTCTTTAAAAGAGGTTTCCCCCCACCAACTATCCTCCCAAAACCTAACCTTGTTACCTC
>NW_027353088.1:0-727 GCF_012295235.1 Primulina huaijiensis
TCATCTTGAAATCCCATCTCATATTTCCAATCATCTTCTTCACCTCGACAAGTGCATCATCAACTTCATCTCGTAATACAACCGCACATTCTGGACGTATATATCGATTTTTTGAACCAGTTTATTAGATGAAAACGAACTAACTCCAGATTCCATTTGGAATGGATTTTCATCTCGTGAAAACCCTCACCACAGGGTCTCGAGAAACGCCATCAACTATTCTTCTTCTTCTTCGTTAGATATGTCAACTTGCATTTTTGTATGATTTTGATTAATTTTAATACACATGGCTTTTCTCGAGGGCACGAAGAAGGGATAGATTTGGTAAATTTGATGTTGGATTCTTCTTTGCATGCATTCCAAAACACGACAAATACGCAGTATATTCATACATCAAAACATCAAATTCTAACGAAAATTAGCAGACTCGGAGCTAAGAAAGGCGCAATAGTAGAATTACATAAAAGAAATCAAATAAGTTCAGGTGCAAGAGGGAAAATCACAAAATCTTTTGAATTTTCGACAAACTGAAGACAAAAAACAAGTGACTCTTTCGAGAATTCAAAGAAAATACAAATATTAGTGAAGCTTTAAAGCCTCACAATACAATTCCATGATTTCCTTGAGCGATTGTAATCCAAAACTAGTTCAGAATCTGGCTGGCACTTCAGCTTTTAGAAGAAAGCTTGTCCTTGGCTTTTTGTATCTTCAAAACTTTCTTCACGAT
>NW_027353089.1:0-728 GCF_012295235.1 Primulina huaijiensis
GCCACTACAGCTTTTTCCAAACCAGTCATTCGAGAAGAGGCCTAAGCAAGATCTAAAGCAGACAAGAGAGGAAGCTGTGAAACAAGGTGATAAAGATGGTAAAAGTCAAGTGGATGAATCACTCTGAGGAGGAGTCTATTTGGGAGACTGAGACTGATATGAGAAGATGCTATCCAAATTTATTGCAATCTTTAATTTTGAGGACGAAATCCCATTTTGATTGGGGGGGGGGGACATAATGTCTGAAATCCGCTTACGTAAACCACTTTCTTAAAAATAATAAATCTACTAAAATTATTTAAATAAATGATCTAAATAAATTATTTATATTATTGGAAGTAATTATATATTTATTTTCGAAATTTTTTTATTTTATTGAAATTGATAAGGTTTGGTTGACGTTTACAATTTTATGTTTTGAATTGCGTTTTTGGGATTTTCAAATGATTAGTTAGTGAGTTGATTTTAAATGGCACAATTATATATATATGTATTTTCGGCCGAAAGGTTAGAAGAAAGGGAAAAAAATAAAAAATTCTAGTAAATTTTAAAGAAAAACGAATAGTGGACGTTGCATTGAGTCTCTCTGTTTTTCTAGAATTAACGTGAAGATTGGAGTGGGGACGTGTTAAGAAAAAATTATTACCCAAAAGTTTTGGTGATCGACAAAATCAAAATAACATTTGACTATTTCAGGAAACAGCTGCAAAGTTTTATGTATAACAGGT
>NW_027353090.1:0-728 GCF_012295235.1 Primulina huaijiensis
AACATTATTATAAAAATAACATTATAAATCAAAATTATTACAATTATAATAAAAAAAATTAATACCTGACAAATCTCGATAATAAAAAATAATATCAACGCAACGTCGAACAACGAAAGATTAAAGCGAAGAAAATATGCCGCAGAAATATCGAAGGGAAGAAAAAATGTTGCGCAATGAATTAGGAATGCTACATTCGAAGTTCCGTGCAATATGCATAATTCACTCGATGCAATTTATAGGAGGAAGTCACACGTTCTAAGGATCCGTGACAGTCTGCCACGGATTAAGAATATGTGATTTTTTTTATTTTTATTTTTTAAAAAATTGAATCTTTTGAATAGCGGATTGCCATATTTGTACAACTTTTTTAAATTTACAGTATTTTAATACATAATACTTTTTAAAATTATATTATTTTTTTAGAAAAAAACCCAATTCCTAACCTACTACCATGCAGCTGGCACATCTAAATTAATATACGTGGTGCGTAAGATTTGAATCTAGAAACACGGAGAGTCTCGTACTCCTATTTAATAGAACAATTACTCTCGACTCGAATCACAATGGATCCCCACTCCGATCACGTAACCCACGATTTCTCACCAATCTTCCGCGTCCACAACACCGGCAACATCGAAAGATTAATCAAACACGATTTCCTGCCCCCATCAAAACATCCAGACACCGGCGTCCTTTCCAAAGACGTCGTTGTTTCGCCGCAAAAC
>NW_027353091.1:0-728 GCF_012295235.1 Primulina huaijiensis
ATTCAAATTATATAAATAGTTAACAAACTATTGATAGTGCACAAACATGTTAATGATGAAGCCAAAAGTTCCTGGATAGATAAATATTAAGATTTTTGAATCAAATATCCAGAAAATTTTATGAATTCTTATTTATGGCTTATCAAATTTGATACCACAATCATAAGCTCAAGTTGGCATAAATTCACGTATTATCTGGAATGAATAAATAATGTGGGCCAACGAATCGCTACTTGATGTTTGTGAAAATACGTTTTGATACAAAAAAATTCATAATATATAATTAAAACAAGCTTGATTAAAAGAGAGAATATGAATATCAATTTTATGATTATAAAAATGGTTGTTTAATTGATTTATTCAGCCTCCAATCAACTATTGAAACAATTGATTTAGCTAATAAATGCATCATATTTTGGGGATATCTGAAATACATGTTGTATATATTATGTCAACTGATAATATGTTATGTGCGACAAATGTACTGGAGTAAATCTCTTGAATAGATTGTAGATATTTTGAAAATAATTTGAACCTTATGATCAAACATTTTGAGCAATTAGGTTTTTATGACGCACTTTCTCATTTGTTATTCTTGTGCAACGATATTTCTAACATTGAAGGTGAGGAAATAGAAGCTAAACAAATATCTTTGAGATCGATCCCAATATAATATAAAGTGGACATGAAGTTCCAAGTTTAAATATCAAAATATGTTATTTGATCTT
>NW_027353092.1:0-728 GCF_012295235.1 Primulina huaijiensis
ATGCAAATCATAAATCATGCATAGTTAAAAATCATTTTAAAATTATATAAACCAAGAATTATAAATATTGTCAATTATTTATTGAGCTATATTTTGTAAACACCAAATCAAGGTTTCTACTTTAAACGGCTGGTAATACCGAGCTAACATTTAAATAATATCAAAAATTTAATATTACGATATAATTTATTTATAGTAAATTAAGATAATCACTTTAAATTGTTGATAATGCCAAACAAACTTTAAATAGTACCAAGAGCTTTAAATTTTCATCTCCACTTTAAAATATTAACTATTCATGATGAAAATGAAGAACTTTGTTTAACATAACAATTTTATTTAAGTGAATAAATAAAGAGAAAAACTAGGAACTCAAAGTTTAGTTCATAAAATGAGGGATATCTTAGATCATTAAAATACACACTTATTTATAGTAAATTTTACGGAAATAAAAACAAATAAAATTTTTATTTATAAGGCACTAAAATTATTTATCTTGTAATTTGACATAATTAGAATAATTATTGAATTGTTAAATATAAATAATTAACTATACCAAATAAAATTAGAAAATATGTTAAAAATATGGAATCTAGAATATCGTAGATTTAAACGTGATGTGAACTCGCTGAAATGGATGAGCCGGGTAAGGGGCTCTAACAGATCAAATCAATAATTTATACTGTTTGGGAATTTGAGTGAAGATAATGGCTGTAATAGCACCTGCA
>NW_027353093.1:0-729 GCF_012295235.1 Primulina huaijiensis
GCTGTTATTGTAAAGATAAATCTAATTATAGGTTTATTTTATGAATGAAGCAAATTACGTATTTAAAAAAAAAAATTCGAGATTTTTGATTACGAAATACGGGCCTTGACATGTTAAGTGGTCTCTAAATGGAAAAACTCAATGATTTATCAATTAACAATACAATCAATCATATATTATTAAAATATTATTCCTTAGATGATTGATGAAAAGTATGACGGTGTCTCGTTAAAATCTTGTCATTAAAGCTCAGTAGGAAAAATCTGAATGATGCAAAAATAGTACAACAATAGATATTCATGTAGTTTCAATCACCCAAGATCCTTTAATTGACAAAACCCTATCTTGTGCATCAATTTCTTAAATGTTGACATCGACAATGTTTTTGTGAATAAATCAACTATATTGTCACTAGAACGAATTTGTTGGAAACCAATATCATATTTCTCCTGAAATTCATGTGTGTTGAAAAACTTTGGTGAAATATGATTTTTTCTTTATCTTTTAATATATCATTTCTTAGTTTTTCAATGCAAGTTATATTCATATACGAATATGGTTGTTGAGCTATCTTTTGTTGTTGTTACGCTATATGATTATTGAATATGTTGCCTCATAGATCTCAACCATATACATTCTCGATTTTCTTCATGTGTTGCAATGATTTCTCAAGATTTGATGATGTCATTGTTAAGGCTTGTTTTTTTTTTTTTTTTTTTTTTTTTTTTT
>NW_027353094.1:0-729 GCF_012295235.1 Primulina huaijiensis
GTTAAAGTCATTGGTCCTTCCCCAAAGACTGGGGTTGGAATTCCATTTGCAGTGGTGACAAATTTTTGAGCAGAACAATTAAGAGGAGATACCTGTCTAGAATCAAATGTCATGTGATCTGTAGCACCCGAATCAATTATCCATGTTTTACTCATAACAGGTGCAGAAATATTTAAAGACTTACCACCATTCTCTTAAGTTAATACCAGTGCTGAGGCTTGTTCAGTGACATCTTTCAGGGTCTGTGTTTCAACAACTGCTGTTGTGGATGATGCCTTTTGATTTTTTTTCGAACGACTATGATCCCACCATTCTGGATATCCTACCAACTCAAAACAACGACTTTTGGTATGGCCTGTCCTATTGCATTGATCGCATTTGTAGAAGGACTTGTCAATACCATTAGTCGTTTTCCCATTGTTTGGTCGATTTTGTGGATTCTGAGTGGATCTGTTCCGAGCCACCAAAGCACTGGGTTCAAGAGCTCCAGAATCTCCTTTGAAGGAGGTATTACGAACAGCTTCGCGTCGAACCAACGAATAACATTCATCTAAGTTTGGTATTGTATCTCTACGTAGAATTTCTCTTCGAATAGGATCAAAATCTTCATCTAAGCCAGCCAGAAATATGTGAACTCTCAATCGTTCGATGGATTTGTGGTAGGCTTTAATATCTTCTGGGTCATTCATAACCACTTTGTCACGATGATCCAACATTTGAAAAATTTCA
>NW_027353095.1:0-729 GCF_012295235.1 Primulina huaijiensis
CCGAAGTACTCGTGTTGCTCTAATGGGTGGAAACCACACGGCTGCCAGATTTTGCTCTCGCTAAGATTGTTTACTTCATTGTGGTGCTAGTTTTTTCAATCTCTTTCGCAGTTGATTCTTTGATTTCAGCTTTGTTTCTGTTATACACAAGCATTTCAGAAGTCAGTCTAGAAAAATTCTTTCTTTGATACAATTTAATCCAGAGATGAATAAATTGGGTCGAGGGTACCGAGCTAAGAATATGGGGTATGCTTCGAATGAGCTGAATGGGGTTGGATTTGGGTTGAATTCTCCAACCCTTTTGGTAATCAGGCTACCTGAATCGCGGGTTTTGCGTATCATGTCAAGATCTATGTTCGTGGCTATGGTTATTCTGGCATTGCCCACGCTTGGCTCTATGATCAGAGCCTCGTCCAATGGCGCTCTGTACGACAAGGGTGGCGATTCAGTCATCGGTGGTGGGTTCAAAATTCTGCCTATTTTGTTCCGTGATTTGTTGGACGAAGGCCTGATCAAGAAAGGCCACAAAGGTTTCATTTTGGGGGCTGGCATGGGTGAAACTGAAGATGATTTGGAGTTCTTGAAGGATGCTGGCATTGATTTGTTCACCGGATTTAATCTGCAGCTCAAAAAGGTTGTTGAAAACAGGTTGTTTGATTTCGTATTCGTCTTGAATTTTAATGTGATCCAGGTGTTTGATGGTGTTGTAAAGGATGGCGGATTGGTGAT
>NW_027353096.1:0-729 GCF_012295235.1 Primulina huaijiensis
TTTTTTTTTTTCGAGTTTGTTCTGTAAATATAACTTTAGTTTTATTGACAAAATCTTCTAGCAATATTTTTAAAAATACATTTATAATCTAACTGCCTTAATAAATGCAATTTAATTCACCAAATTTTATAAGCCAACGCAACACTTAAAAATCTTAGAAAAATGATGAATTCAATTCCAGTAATGAAAATTAAAATATAAATTTGTCCCTAAAATGTCATAAATATATCGGATATTTCTTTCTTTTTTATTTTTTAAATACAACAACCTAACACCTCTCATGTAGATGGGAGAAGCCATGATATCAAGCAAAGAGGCTTTTGACGTCTATCGGATATTTCTTAGATATATGCATATTGATTGTACATAAATCGAATATTTCGAAAAAATTTTAATTATATAGTTAATACGTGTATCTTCACCATTATGTATAACATAAATTATATAGAGAATGGAACTTCTTAATTAATATATTGAAGGAAAAATTGTTTTTCGTCCTATATGTTTACACCTCCGCAAATTTGGTTCTTCTTTGAATTATCAAAATTGATTCTTAATCTATATATTTGATTTTTTTCATAATTACTTCAATTTCATATTGTACAAATGACCGAAGCTGGATCAAGTCGTACGGGTGACAAAGAAAAGTGAAAGGGCCGTATCATGCCGCCTGAGTTCGAGCGTCGCGATTTTCCTTCATTCACTATAAATGGCTATGATCTTGATTTT
>NW_027353097.1:0-730 GCF_012295235.1 Primulina huaijiensis
ACCCGTCTCACAGATAAAGATTCGTGACACCGTCTCACAAGAAAACTACTCGTTCAAAAGTGTTTGATATCATCTTGGCTTCAAGGGATAGCTCTTGTCCTCATCTCCCTCACGATATGATCTCGTAGGATGATTAGCTTGCCTACAATGGGGAGGAGCTCCCCTTATTTTTCAGTGAGCATCACCCATGCATGGTAATTATTCCATAATGCTCTACTTTATAATTTCACCGAAAAGAGATTAGCAAATACATGAAAAATTGTTGAAAATTGGTTGTTCAAAATGGTTCTATATATATTAGAATATATAAGAATTTTACAGTAAGTTATGCTAACTATTTGTAAAAACATAATCTATAACACAAGTGTATTACCGTATTAGAGTTGATAAATCGAAAGCAATATCAGAATAAGAATATGATATATAAAGTGTGATATCAAAATGGTTAATATTGATCTAACTAAAGATTTTTCAAATTATAGAGAAGTGGTTGGATGTCCTTATTTCTCCCATCTTTTTCGGGTGAGATTCTGTAAAGTTGTGTTTTGATTGATAAATTTGAAAAGATAAATTTCAATAATAATTATAGTGAATTTGACAAAAACTTGTGTGAGACGGTCTCACAGGTCGTATTTTATGAGACATATCTCTTATTTGGGTCATCTTTGAAAAAATATTAATTTTTTGCTAAGAGTATTACTTTTTATTGTGAATATCGGTAAGATTGATC
>NW_027353098.1:0-730 GCF_012295235.1 Primulina huaijiensis
TTTTCCGCAAATTTTCAAGCAAGGATTCATAGGCCTTCACATTTTAATAATCATTTTGACTCGATTTAAGATCCAATTTTGTGGATAACTATTTGATTATTAATCTGAAAAATCAAGTGAAATATGCTACCAAAACTTACAAAATTACATTTTTCTCCTCTTATTTCTTATTTCAAAACCCTAATTACTTTACGACATTAAAGCGGCGACTGAATCTCAATCTACAGGTATCTATCGCTCTCACCTCTATCGATTCTTCAACATCATAAAGAATCTGTTGATGACTTGAAATAGTTTTAAACCATTTTCTGAATTCGGAGTCCAAAGTTAACTTTCTCCTTTCATCTTTGTGTTTATATGTTTTTGAATTTGTAAATTAATGTACGAGCTTTTGTTGTTTAATGATTTCGATTGAGGGAAATCTGTTGGATTTAAATTGATTATTGGGATCTGTGTTTTCTTCTGGATATTCGTTAGCTGGAATATTGTTATTGGAAATAGGCCGCCTGAGTTTTCACAATATTTTTCTTCATTTATCGGGAAACAAGGCCCCTAGAATTTTTTGGTGACTCTCTGGTCATGAAGAAGTCCAGATTTCTTTATAAACGTACTGCTTAAAGTTATCGCATCAAGTAGTACATATAAACTAGCGCTGGTCCTCGGCTTATTTGCACCTTCAGTCCAACAAGATCAACCATCAAGTCCCTCAACATCAATATCATGTTCACCT
>NW_027353099.1:0-730 GCF_012295235.1 Primulina huaijiensis
ATATATTAAATAAACAAAACAAAAATTAAATATCTCTATAAATCAAATCTATTGATCCAAAAAAATTATAGACTTTTTTATTTTTTATTTTTTACTATCATCGTTTCTTAAACTGTTCCTTTTTATTGTTGTTCATAATGAAATTGAAGTTCAACTGTACAATAATTTACAATTTACGCATAAAATCCTTTGACATTCAACAGATTAAGGTTTTTTTTTTTTTTATTTATTCAACAGATTAAGGTTTAAAACCCATGGTTCTCCAATAATAAATCCACAATTGCGCATTTTTACGATATTTTTATTTTTTTCCTTCCCTATTCTCTAGTAGCTAACTTAAGTATACTTCTCTAATGCCAAAAGATATTGAAGATATAATTATTACACAAATTTTTTATGAAATCGTTTTATGATTCGTGAAAAAATATATAAAAAGAAAACAAATTTTTAACCCCCAAAAAAGAAAATTAAAAAAAGAAAAGTAAATGTAGGAATTTAAAGTCCGTACCGAATTGATATGAGCCCATTGATTTGGTTTCCAATGGAAAACGTGTTGGCTTGCGTTCCCACAATTCACGTCACAGCACGACACATCAATAAGGTCCAACATTATTAAAGATAAATTAAAATCAAGATTAGTCTTTTTATTGTAATAAAAATGAAATTTGGCTAAATTTAGTGTAGGCGATCTGGTCTTTAACGAAGTAGTAAAATGAATTTTGTTATTAAA
>NW_027353100.1:0-730 GCF_012295235.1 Primulina huaijiensis
TCAAGGTTCTAAATATCCCTTCAAATCTAAATCATCAAAAATTTTGGTCATTTAAACCATTCGTTTCTCACTTCCTGTTAAACTAGGCCCCAAATTTCTTAAAATTTGCATCGTTAATTCTTAATTTCCTCAAAAATTATCCGATTTGTCCTTAATTTCGAAAACTCCACCGTTACCCATAAGTCTTTGGCGTTTTTAATTCCACTTTATAGGTTTCTCGTAACATAAAGTTCAATAATTTTAAACTTATTAGACCCAAAATCAATTTACATAACCTCAAAAAATTGCTTTTTTAACCCAAGTGTTCCTCAAAAATTTGAATTTAATACTCAAAAATTTTGAGATTGGCAATTTGGCCCTTAAAGTTCTCGAAAATTACATTTTTGGCCCTACAACCATACGAAGTTTTCATTTCCGATCCCCAAAAACCTTAAAATTCTCGAAACTCAACATTTATTCCCAAAAATTCGGTAAATTCGAAAATAGTCCCTTAGAATTGTATTTTTACACTTAGGTCCTCAAATTATTGGTTATTAAAATTAGATCCTTAAAATTCTCAATTCATGCAATTTAATCCTTAAATCCAACAAGGTAGAGCATGCATCCTAAATAATTTCTACGATTTTAGACTTCCAAAAATCATCGTAGTCTACGAATCATTATTCCTTACAAGGAATCCTCAAACATTAACTCGGCTAGCAACCACGAACCATCAGTAATTTCTTAGAAA
>NW_027353101.1:0-730 GCF_012295235.1 Primulina huaijiensis
AATTTTTTTTTACTATAGATATTACAAGTTAATAGTGTTTTTTTTAAAAAAAAATTAAAATAAATATAAAATTTTTTTTTAGTCTTATTACCCCAAATATATGCGTGTTTCTGTTTTTGTCAATATTATTGTTTCGAACATTCTAAAAAGTATATACATATTACGCCTATAATATATTAAGGATAAAAAAAAAACTTTGATTCCCAATTTGGTATCTTTATTCCATCACAATTGCTTGATTTCGACAGACGCGGTGATACGCTGCCGTTTGAGCAAACCTTAGGATTATTATCAATGGAAGATAATTCATCATTGTCAAGATCAACATTATTTAGTAAAATTTCTTTGTTCAGAAATATAACAAGATCTTGAAATTTCATGAAATTGTTGAAATATAAGCAATTGAAATAGCATGCATTTGCATATTTTAAATTCGTATCGGGCGCGATACGCTATTTTTTCTATAATAAAATGTCTTATATACTAATTATTAAATTTTTTTTATTCGAAAAATGGATTTGCCAAGAAACTTAATTTAAACACATGCACTTACGATGATTAGAAGAGTGTAATTAACAATTAACGTTTATGTAAATTTATCCAATAACCAGGGCCGATCGTAACAATATTTGGGCCTGACTCTAACTTTTAAAAAGAGGTCTCTAAATCATAACGTGTGTTCATATTTTTTTTTAGTTTCATAGCAATTTTTCAAATTAAATCAATACGT
>NW_027353102.1:0-730 GCF_012295235.1 Primulina huaijiensis
TGGCTAAATATTTCGGTTCGGTTCGGTTATGGATAATTCGGTTCGGTCGGTAACCGAACCGATCGAATGCTCACCCCTATTCGTAATTATTATGTGTGTCATTGTAGATTTAAATTTTTCGAATAAATTTATCTTAAGTTAAATAATAAATATTTATACTCTTGTCTTTTAATGTAAATTATAACTTTAATTAAGTATATAAATATATTAATATATTTTTGTTTAATACTATTTCAAAATAATAGTTTGAAATAAATATACGAAAAATAATGAGGAATATTATTATTTATTAAAAATAAATTAATTAATGATGTTGAAAATTAGAACATTATTAAATATAATATTAATTCATATTTATTTATTTTTACCATGAAGTTTTTTACGGGAACTTACTTCATAGATATAGATTATATGTTAAAATATGTCGATAAAATAAGATAATTTATATACATTTTGTTTTGGTACTATTAAACATTTTTGTCATCGTGACTAAAGAAAGATGTAAATAACTATTATCAAACACGTATTGAATTCCATGTTATTGAATTGTAGGAGGACAAGTTGACATCATAAAGTTTATAGATATTTTGTTTTTTTAATATTAAATTAGATTTTTGAAAAATAAGATATATATTAAAAAAATATTGCATGTGTTTTTATTATTTTTAACTTCATCAAATAATATTAAACAATTAATACGAAATTATTTTCAATTTAGAAGATTTGTTCG
>NW_027353103.1:0-730 GCF_012295235.1 Primulina huaijiensis
AATAATGAATTATATTAAAATAAAGATTGTTTATTACAACCGAGTTAATAAATTCTCTAGCCAACAGTTGTCTTACATGACATCTATTCTAACAAAAAAATTATCAAAAATGCATGAAATCTATGATATAAATTAATTTTTTTATACTCCAAAAATCTAACCCGGCCATATTATATCAACCTGATCAGGGCCATGTATGAGTCCATCTATAAAAATAATGAGCCAAAAAATAATTTGGTCAAGCCCAAAAGGTCCAGTACTATGCTCAGAAGTTGAACTATGATCTGATCGATAAAAGCCCCTTTGAACGATATTGTCCAAGCAGCCGAATTGTGATCACCGACCTGAACACAAATAAATACTCTTGAATGATTCTACATGGATATAACATTAAAATTGTTAAATTATCAAAGATAAGATAAGATGATCACAGATTTTGTTTTTAGGGAACTTACCTTCCTACAGTCCTTTCCAATATGGAAGACTAGTTTTGGCAGAGTTTTTACCATACAAGATATCTCACCTTAGTTATATAAATATCAGTTATTATCTACGACTTTATTGATTCACTCATTGCTTATACAAGTTGTGAGGCCTGTGGCCGAAGAGGACGGGGGGTGATCGCAGGTGCCATGAGGTTGCATTGACAATGAGCGTCTCCTGGTAGGCTTCTAGGTGAAGGGAGCATGAATGAACCGATCTTACACCAGAAGGAGAGGGATTCCAAAAC
>NW_027353104.1:0-2552 GCF_012295235.1 Primulina huaijiensis
CACACCACAAATCCTCCGGTACCTAAGGGAATAGTAAGCACAGGTTCTGTGGTCAATCTCGTTTTCAATTCAAGAAAACTAGCTTCACATTCATCTGACCAAATGAATCGTTGATTCTTCTGTGTCAGTTGAGTAATAGGTTTAGCTATTTTCGAAAATCCTTCAATAAAACGACGATAATAACCAGCTAAACCCATGAAGCTACGTATCTCAGGAACATTCGTAGGTCTCGGCCAATTCAATACGGCTTCAACCTTAGCAGGATCAACAGATATGCACTATCTCGAAATGACGTGGCCTAAAAATACCACTTTATCCATCCAGAATTCGCATGTGGACAATTTAACATATAAATGGCCATTGCGAAGAGTTTGGAGTACCAGTCTCAGATGTTCAACATGCTCCTTTTTCGATTTCGAATAAACAAGAATATCATCGATAAATACAATAACGAATCGGTCAAGATAATCTCGAAAGACACGATTCATTAGGTCCATGAAGACAGCAGGAGCATTCGTGAGACCGAAAGGCATAACCAAGAACTCATAGTGGCCATACCTGGTACGAAAAGCAGTCTTAGGCACATCTTCGTCTCGAACTCGTACTTGATGATACTCAGAACGAAGATCAATCTTAGAGTATACCGAAGTACCCTGAAGCTGATCAAATAAATCATCAATACGAGGAAGTGGGTACTTGTTTTTCACAGTAGCCCGATTCAATTGCCTATAATCGATACACATTCGCATAGTACCATCTTTCTTTCGAACAAATAAAACTGGAGCTCCCCAAGGTGATACACTTGGTCGAATATATCCCTTGTCGAGAAGATCCTGTAATTGTTCTTTCAATTCTTTCAATTCCAATGGTGCCATGCGATAAGGAGCTTTAGATATAGGTGCAGTCCCCGGCACAAGATCAATACTAAACTCAACTTCTCGATGAGGAGGAAAATCAGGAATCTCATCGGGAAATACATCCGGGAATTCTTTGGCAACAGGAATATTAGATAAAGATGGCTCATTTTTCGAGACATCAATAGCGTAGATAAGATAACCTTCATCTCCGCTAGTCAAAAGTCGAGACATTTCCAAAGAAGATACCAATGGAATTTTGGCTTGGGAACCCTTGCCATAAAAATTCCACTTGGGTCCATCAACCGGTCGAAATCGAACCACTCCATGAAAACAATCAACAGTAGCTCGATTTGTTGTCAAGATATCCATGCCAACTATACAATCAAAGTCGTGCATTGGGAGGACAATCAAATTCAAGAACATCACATTATCCTCATATATCAATACACAATTATGCACAACTTGCTCAGACAAAATAATCTTTCCTGCTGGCGTGGCTATTGACAAAACATCATACAACGGGGTACACTCAATACCATGAGATGCAACAAATGCATGCGATATAAATGAGTGAGATGCTCCTGTATCCAATAAAACACGTGCAGGATAATCGCAAAGCATGCAAATACCTGCAATCACACCACCAGGAGCTTCTTTAGCCTGATCCTCGGTCATGGCATACACTCGAACTTGAGGAGGGACTTGGGCAGTCTGACCACCTGGTCCTCGATATCGTGGGACACTCGACTGCTTAAAAGAGGGAACAGGAATAGCAGGTCTCATCATGCTAGGGCCATCTCTAAATCCTGGCTGGGGTTGAGAAGAAGTCGTACCCCTGTTCGGACATACTCGAGAGAAATGACCTTCCTGCCCACACTGATAACAAGTACCAAACATACCTCGACACTGCTCGATAGTATGTTTACCCCCACAATGACTACAGTAAGGAGCAATCACAGGACTCCCTCTCTGGGATCCACTCGAACTCGAAGAAGACGAAGAAACAGAACCAGTCTTCTTGAACTTCTTATCCCTTGGACGCAATGCAGGCTGCTGAGCTGACACTGGTGGTGGAGGAGTATACTGTGGACCTCCTCGCCTGAGTCCAGCCTCAGCTGCCTTGGCTCGTTCCACTGCCTCTGCTACAAACCTGTTATATTTCGCCCTTGCATTCCCAGCTACGTGAGGTGCATATTTCAACAGAGTAGAAAATTTAGAAACATACTCCGCAACAGTCATCGTTCCCTGCTGTAGACTATTAAATTCATTCTCTTGAGCAGTATAATAAGAAGGAGGGGAATACTGCTCTAAAAACTGGGCCTTGAAGACATCCCATGTGACTTCTATCTCGGCCTCTTTCAATCCAATCTCAGCGGCTTCTCACCAAGATTTTGCTCGGTCTTTCAGCTGATACAAAGCAAGTTTCATTCGTCGAGCCTTAGAGTATTCAACGATATTAAACAAGTGCTCGATATCTTTCAACCAGGCCTCTGCTCTTTCTGCACTCTCAGTGCCAAAGAACCTCGGTGGTTTCAAATCCTGGAATCGAGCCATTACTACATCCATGGACAACCCTTCAAATTGTCCAACTATTCTCTCAGTACTGCTACTCGCAGTTTCATTTGTGGGATCCATCTACAAATCAAAAGGTGAATATCACATTTCATATCAATTTCACATCATCACCATCTCATA
>NW_027353105.1:0-731 GCF_012295235.1 Primulina huaijiensis
ATAATACTGGATGGATGACCATGCTTTTATCCTGAAGTTGTGCACGTTGCTCATGTTATAGTCAAATCGCTCCAATACGTACACTGGAACAGTTTTTACTATCCGGACATCATTTTCCAGGGTTTTCATAAAAAAATCTTCATCGTATATGTCACCAAATTTGCTGCACACAGAAACGGTATAAGAGACACGGACAGCAATATCTTTGAAACAAGAATAAAATCATGCACCTTAAAAAATTTCCACGAGTTTTATTCAACGTCCCAAAAGCAAATACTCTGAATCGAATGCCAATTTGCCATTCAAGTTACACAAACATATGTTTTTGAAACACATAAATATGAATCGAATACAGAAACTACAATACATTGCAGAAGATCAACTTACTGTATTCAAATACTTATAGACACAATACATGTAACTTGGCATTCTGGTCAGGTAGTGAAATATTTTTACATATCCACTGTAGAAAATGAAACACTCGAAATTATTGATTTGATCAACAACTTCTAGATATAAGAAAAATATTTAGAGAAGAGAAGCCAAGTAACTTCAAACTCATATAAAGTAACTTATTTTCTTTGTTATCTGATATTGTTTTCATGTATGCCCCAAATTTTTTGGAAAAAAAGTTAATAGCAATAGTTTTTGGCAGCAAGATTTGGCACAGTTAATAAAAATACCCACCTCGGATCTCTCCAAATACTGTGAAAGTGGAAGTTCGGAATCAC
>NW_027353106.1:0-732 GCF_012295235.1 Primulina huaijiensis
AAAATACAAAGCAATTTTCATTGTTTTATAAACAAGTATGATTACAAAAAAACAGTACTTGAAATTAAAGGGTGCACCACCATTTTGTTAGCTTTCTTCGATGATCTCCTGAAATGATAGGTAAAAAAAACATGATATTATGAAAATATGAGTTATAAAACCAGGATAAATGCATTAGATATAGATAATCTAATAGCTTCAGGTATCATCTTTCTTGTGTGTTAGGGTATAAGATAAATAATAAAAATCCTCAATTCCCGCAGGGTTGATAATAAAACTGATGTTATGAAACCTAGAGGCACATCTACTCTTTCTGTATCATCACCGACAAAAGGCTCCCGCAATAAATCTTAAACTATATGATGATATCAGCATGTAAAATATCGCATAGTAAAGTATACAGATGCAATAAAAGTATGCTTTAAGCTCTACATCATGAAAAATTAAAAGTTTATAAATAAGTTCAAAATATACATGAACAAAAAAATACACCAAAGTGTTTATGACTCAACCATATGATAAATCTTGAAATATAATTGAAGCTAACATCCAGATAGCACACACTAAATATAAATCGATCTCATAATGCTAGAAAATGGAGACACAAACAACTTGAGGAGAGAAAGAAACTTTCTTAGGTGTCTCTACTTTCACGAGTTACCACTTTCCTCTTCAGGATGCAGCCAACTATAAATAATTACATGAATGACAAAATTAAATTTTCAGAAACCA
>NW_027353107.1:0-732 GCF_012295235.1 Primulina huaijiensis
GCCATTCTGGGGCTCTGAGAACACTGAAAAGGACTGTCAATAACTTCTACTGATAGGAATGAGAAGGGATGTACAAAAATATGTGGCTGAATGTCTCGAGTGTCAAAAGCAAAAATACCAAGCCATGACACCGGCTGGTTTGCTGCAGCCACTACCAGTACCTGAAGCGATATGGGAAGATCTCTTCTGGTCAAAATTCTTTCGGCTACAAGGTACGAAGCTCAAGATGAGTTCAACCTACCACCCGGAGACGGACGGACAGAGTGAAGCGTTAAATAGATGTATTGAAACTTACTTGCGTTGTTTTGCATCAAAACAACCAAGAAGTGGGTAACTTGGCTACCCTGGAGTGAGTTTTGGTATAATACGTCATTCCAAACTTCTGCTGGAATGAGCCCTTTTGAGATAATTTATATAAGAAAAACACCTACTGTTTTGCAGTGTCTTCCTGGGGAAACATTAGTGGCGGCTGTAGCCACTGAATTAAGCGATTGCGGTGAGTTGTTGCGACAATTGAAGTTCAATTTGAAGCGAGCACAACAAAAATGGTAAAATTTGCAAATGGACACCGGAGGATGTGGAGTTCCAGATTAACAATATGGTTTTTCTCAAATTAAGACCAGTAGGCAGAAAACGGTTTGTCGCCGGGTAGATCAAAAACTAGAAGCCGGTATTACGGGCCATTTCATATTATTGAAAGGATCGAGAAGGTGGCTTACAAGCTGCGTCTAC
>NW_027353108.1:0-732 GCF_012295235.1 Primulina huaijiensis
TTAAGTTTTCGAATTGCACTAGGTTCTCATTAATTATTTTTCGTATATTTCAATTTAGCCCCTAAAAATTTCAACCTTTTACAATTTGATCCAATTAACTAGTGTTTGCAAGAATTCAAATTTTTAAACCCTAGAGTTTGTAGCATGCAATTTTAATTCGTCAAGTTCAATCCATCTTGATTTAATTCTAGCATCCATGCTTTTATCTTAAGCAATAAAGCAATATAAAATGCTTAAATAGTCGGAGTACCTATAATAAGCGTATTGTCTGTCTTCGCTTGCTCAGCATGCATCACGTAAGCCCTTCCAGTCATGGGTTGCTTGAGCTTTGGGCAATCACTAGCCTTATGTCCCATTCCTCCGTACTTGAAGCACAGTGATGGCGATCACACACCTTGCAAAGTGGCTTCTCAGCAGTCTTCGGAACGTTTTCTCTATGTGGTTGTCCTTGTGGTTTGTACTGTCCCGGTCGCTTAGGTGGTCCCGTGAATGGTTTTTTATTATGCTTACTAGTTTGCTGGGCGCGATTCCTCTTACGCTGCATCTCCTAATCAATATCCTTAAGTGATTGCTCGGCTCGAAAAGATTTATCAACGGCAGTAGTATAGTCAATAGGATCAGTGAGCGTCACATCGCGACGGATCGTCGGCCTCAATCCTTCCAAGAAGTGTCGTAACTTCTCCGCAATATCATTAGCAATCAAGGGCACAAAATGACAGCCCCTATCAAACT
>NW_027353109.1:0-732 GCF_012295235.1 Primulina huaijiensis
TGTGCCCAATTGCTCTGGATTCAGCAACAACTGAAAGATTATGGAGTCATCGCAGAAGAATCACCAATCTTCTGTGATAATACAAGCACCATTGCGATTACCTACAATCCAGTTCTTCACTCTAGGACTAAGCATATCGATGTCAGACATCACTTCATCAGATATCATGCTCTCAAGAAGGAGATCATATTGGAATACGTCTCAACTGAACAAAAAACAGCAGAAATCTTCACCAAGCCATTACCCAAGACTAAGTTTTCTTATTTTCAAAATACTCTTGGTTTAATTGATATGTCTTAGTCATGTTAACATTTTTATATGTTAATTCATTGTCGAGTTTGAATGCAGGATAAAAAGAAAAAACAACAGCAAGATCAGTTAGATGACAGTTCTTTCATTCTTTGATATGTACGAATCTGTACATATTAGTTACATGAAAGTTATTTCATTTTTTAGTTCTTTAGTTGTACGAATTTGTACAGTGAAAAATTATTTTATCTACAGAAATTCAGATTATTTTATCTACGATGGAGTATATCAGTTATTGAATTCTACATCTTGTCAAACACCAAAAAGTGGAAAATTGTTGGAATTAAAATTTCTGAGTTCGACAAATAAAGCTTTTGAAGATTGCAGAAATGATCGACTCAACTAAAGTTATTTCAACTGAAATTGCCCGAACTAATAATTAATGAGTTAAATAATCAAAGGCAATCGAACTGATCGAAGCTA
>NW_027353110.1:0-732 GCF_012295235.1 Primulina huaijiensis
TGAAAGAAAATGAAGAGATTGAATGATGTCTTCATCTTCCTTCTATCTTGTTATTTATGGAAGCCCCTTGCGTATTTGATTTAGGGACTTCAAACTCTTGCCATTACTTTTCTTTATTCCGATCCAGTTGTGTTTGCCACTATCTCTTGAGTGGGTTTAGTGGGTGGTTGAGTGGTCCCTTCACTTTTCTTGAGTTTTCATTTTCTAGATTATTAATCTAGAAACAGCTTGTTCTTCCAATTTTATCTCCTGACATAACCAGTATATATGTATTTGGATCATTTCAGTTGAAATCTAATTCCCTGTTTCTTTTAACAGTTTGTATATATCTTTGAAGGTTACCAGCTGCTTTCTTATCACCTTAATTAGTCTTTTGAAAACCTTGAGATATGTAGAATACATTTTCTTGGTTTCCAAACTTCGTTTTAATTCTTGAGTGATTTTCTTGTTCCCATTAAAACTATATTTATAGGTGTATTTTGGGTCCAAGTCTTTTAGTTAGTTGGCAAATTGCATGCCTACTTACTTTTATCGAGGAATCTTTATCTTTTGTTGTCCCCAAGGAAAAGTGATGGTATTCACATGTCCACTTATTTTTGTCGGAGAATCTTAAATTTTTGGTGTCCCCGAGGAAAATGTGCTTGTGGACCTTCACCACTTGGTCATATCTCTGCAAGATGTTTTCTATCTGATCGAGGTCTGAAGCCCTTGCCAAATTCTGGCTCCTTTTGA
>NW_027353111.1:0-733 GCF_012295235.1 Primulina huaijiensis
TTTTTGGTTTCTTGCTTTTTGGTTGTGTGGTGTTTTGTTGTCACATTGATGAGTATATATATAGAGTGCTTGGTATGTGGTGAATGGAAAAGTTGATTTAGTTGTGGATTATTTGAATATTTTCCGTGCTTTTTTGGCAAATTATACCCATAAAGTTCATTATTGACATTTATGTAAGAAGTTGACTGTTGGATTTTCTTTTATCCATATTATGTAATCTTGGTACATGATCATGGCAATTCCTTACATAGTAATAAAATTCCAATAAATAAATATATTTATTCATAATTTTTAATATAGAATGAGCCATTTTATTCATCTTTCTACATTATTTAGAGATAACTTTTAATGATATACTAGTAACCAAGCACATGAAATGTGTGTAGTATAATACATGAATATTGTCGTTTTTAGAAAAATTAAACGAAAGAATAAATTAAAGTTTCTAGCATTAGCTGTTGGCATACTGTTTTCTCGTACTCAAGACGTAGCGGAAGTTTTAAAATTTTTGTCTTGACGTTCAAATTATTTTTGACCGTCATATGATTTAGTTTAATTTACCTTTGCGTATTTGACATCGACTCCAACTATCCCGGTGTTTAGACGGTAATAGCTCTTCCTGTAAATCTCTATGAACTTTCTTCAACCTCTTCAATCATCTTCATGATCAGAGACTTTGTTCTTCGTACAGATTGCACTATAAATCCACATGAAATTTGCGTCGAGATTAGAT
>NW_027353112.1:0-733 GCF_012295235.1 Primulina huaijiensis
TTTTTTCTAAGATTAGTTTTTTTAATCGCTTTTTGGAAATATATCAAAAGGATTAAGTATTTATTTGGTTTATTTTAGAAATTTCCTATTTCACAAGAAGGGCGTGAATTCTTTTTATTATTATTATTATTTTAACAACTCGAGCTGTAATGTTTAGGTAATATCCCGATTTTTACCATTTTTATGATGTACTGCCGTGTAATATCCCAAAAATAAGTGTTATATATGTGAAATGACATACAATCTCTCTTTTGAGGGAGAGACGTTAAGAGAGACGTTAGTTCGAACCCATATAAAATCAATCATTTTCATCTCAATGTTGTAATAATAAAACATATTGACTCCTTATATTTGTTCAATTATTATGTTTCACCGTAGTCTTGCACCGGTGAGAGAGAATTTACTTAGCAAATTAGATGTGTTTATGTCCGAATTGAATACGATTAAGAGATTACTGAGACTAATTGTTATTAAATTTAGTTCGATTTGTAGTTAAAGTATATCTCCAATATTTTGACACCAACATTTGTCGGAGAAGTCGTCCATTTAAATTTGCACGCAAAATTTATTGTTTGGCTGAGACAATTCTGTCCAATAATCAATATATGTTGCGATGCAGATGGGTCAAGGAAGGCTTCACATGTTGTTTCATTAAAACGGGGTGGCATTTATTTATATAATTCGGTTAATTATTATTTCTTGATAAACGGAGTTTTATTATTTTTTTAAAAAA
>NW_027353113.1:0-734 GCF_012295235.1 Primulina huaijiensis
CCAATACATTCTTTTGAAGATCAGAACCCTACTGACATATCAGATAATATCTTCATAACAGATTTTCAGTCTGTTTAAATGTCAAAATCCATGCGTACTACTAAATCGTACTATCTGTCAGAAAGGATGGTGACATAGCA
The DNA here is from genome assembly GCF_012295235.1 of Primulina huaijiensis. Lineage (NCBI taxonomy): Eukaryota > Viridiplantae > Streptophyta > Magnoliopsida > Lamiales > Gesneriaceae > Primulina > Primulina huaijiensis. The sequence goes on from NW_027353113.1 coordinate 141, forward strand.
CAACGACATACACGATAGAAAAACAACAAATATTATATACTTCATTGAAAGAGGATGGCTATATATTGGATATTAGTAGAAACTTACTTTAGTTAGGAAATTATGTAGGCCGTCGTTCAAGTCTTCAATTTCAAATTCCTTATGATTTATATGGAACAGATATAATTTTGGCGTATTTAGCGATCCCAGAGTGAAAGTTTTCATCAAAGAACAATCAGTTATTTGAACTAGTTTGAGTGATGGTAACTCAAAAGCATGCTTCAATTGGCAAGAACTTGTCAACTTACAATTGTGGAGAATATACAAAGATTTGAGAAAAGACATCGTTGTTAACAGATACATGTGTTTCATCCTCAATCACGTCGATCATCTCTTTGCAATCTTCTATAGATTATGAAAGAAATTGAACGGGACGAGGTGACACATGTCTCGCTTAATTCATCCGGAAAGTTTTGGAGATAAAGTTCCTTCAGGCCAATAATTTTAACCGCCAAAGATAGACATGTATATATATTTATATAATATATATATAGTTTTATTATATTATCCATCAAACGTGTTTATCTTTGTATCAATCATCTAAGTGATATTTAC
>NW_027353114.1:0-734 GCF_012295235.1 Primulina huaijiensis
CCATTGCCATCCCTAATTACAACATTATAATATCAACTTTTAACCAAATATGCACATATTAATTCCCAATATTTAATTTTTTTAATGGTTTCCGACTTTCATCTATGAGAACTAATTATATTGATACCTAATTATACATACATGCATGAAGAGATATATTGTTTGATTCTACGTACTCATAATAGATTATTAATTATTTTGATTCAGACCTTTTTTTTTAATTTAATAGTTTGTTACTAAGTTAGAATTATGATTAACGACGAGACGGATTTCACATTAAACTCGGCTCATCCGGAACATGTTTAAATTCAGTTAAATGAGTTGTAAGGCGGTCGAAACCCGATTGATAAAGTGTCTCATTAACTCGCACCGTTTCAGGTTCCTCTTGCGGAAAAAATTTCATCCCTATCTCTAACCTTGGTTTACAAAATGTTATCTCTTGTCGTTAACTTATTATTAAAATATAATGATTTGAATATAATTTTGATTATATGTATTTTTGGATTTTTTATTGTATATTTACAAAAATTAAAAATGTAAATAGTTAACGGATTTGCGGTTCCAACCCAAATTGATCCCAGTGGGTTTTAGGGCATCGCTTGTTAGAATCCAATTTTTCCTAACAGAACAGATCTTCGGATTGACCAAATCCATCACTACAAGAAATTCAATGTACAACAACACTCAAAAGACAACAGTTTTATCAGAAACCGTTGTCTTTTTTCCTTTTAACA
>NW_027353115.1:0-735 GCF_012295235.1 Primulina huaijiensis
CGCCTTTGGATCGGCTTCCCCACTGAAAGATGGAACTGTCATCTTCGTGCCACTCAATCTATACCCTTCTCAGCTTCTATACCCATCATACTCATTACATCTCCTATCATCATAACGATTCACGTGCTACACTCTATTCCCTCCAAATCTACTATCTCGTATATCCCCATCATCTTGCCTATCATACGTCTCCTCTTCTTCGCACCTCCTATACTTTTCATGTAGAGGCTTAAACTCCTTCTCCCCTATTCTATCTAACCCTCCTAACATTATTTGAAATTGTCGATCGTTAGACATCATACTTACAAGAAAAGATTAGTAGAAAAACAATAAAGAATAAGGTTTCCTCACCACAAATTCTCACTAATCACACCAACGAAAATTCACTCGACTCTTTTTTTTTTGTCCTCACTAAAAATACCTCGCACGTCACTCCAAGAAATAAACGCTTACCCTCAAGTATTTCACTCAATTTTTTTGAGAGTTCTCTCGTAGGGTACGCTTTCGACTCTGTAGCGTGTGTGCATCAAACTCACATGACACTTGAAAACTAACTTACACGGACTGCGTAAAACAAGAAATTTGAAAATTTTTTTTTATTGTGACAATCACTTGAATATGATCCACAATAGAGATAAGAACAAGACTCAATGCTAAATAATAGCACAATTTTGTATTTTTTTTTTATTATGAGAGACACTTGAATATGGCTCCCACAAGAGAATAGAACAAAAT
>NW_027353116.1:0-735 GCF_012295235.1 Primulina huaijiensis
AAATATGAATTTTTATATAAAACTTAAAAATATAAAATTCTACCTAAATTTGATGGGCCAGCCCGCCCCGTCTTGGCCCGCAACCCAAACGGGCTCATCCCATTTGGCCCGCCTCCAAACAGACTGCTATTTTATCAACCCAACCCACTCAATTTATAACGGAACGGGCCGACCCGACGGACCTGACTCAATTTGACTAGCCTACCCGCTAATATAAATTTGCTATTTTTTTTTCATTTTTATATCTTCATTTTGGTCCTTTTTTTGACAGAAATGCACAACAGTCTAAAGGACCTAAAATGAAAAAATACAAATTATATGACTAAAATTGTAAATTCATCATAACACGACCAAAAAACAAAAAAAACAAGTTACATGACTAAAAATACAAATTTATTATCAACAAAGCCAAATTTGAAAAAAAATACAAAATCCCTGACCAAAAATATAATTTTCCACGTTTTAACCAGGAAAATTTTGCTAGGTGGGAGCCAAGTCATGGTCAATTCAGGTATTTTCATCCATGGAAACAATACCTGAAGATTGCAAAGTTGACGAACCAATGTGCCTGCAAAGTTGAAGTACTCGTTCTCAATGCCTACCTTTACTCCAAAACTCACGTAAGTTATTAACCATATATTCTCCATTCCTCACAAATTAGAGGGACACCAATTTTTTTTCCCAAAATCGCCCTTATATATATTATAGATATGATAAATAATTTTTTAATTAATC
>NW_027353117.1:0-735 GCF_012295235.1 Primulina huaijiensis
GTTCTTTTCCGTCAGGAAGTAAAGGGAAAAGAAAAATTAAAGGCAAATACCTTTTTGGGTTAAGTTCAATTCTCTTTTGTCCTATTGATTGAATTGCATTTTAACATTCTTATGAATTTTACTTATTTTTTCTTTTTTTTAAAAAAAAAAAGTAAGAAGAGAGACAATAGCTCTAATTTCCTATAAAGAAATTCAATTTAGATTGCTATCTTTCTATTTTATATGCAAAATAATAATAATTTCATTGATAAAACGAAGCACAAATAACTTTTCTAAACAATGAAAATTATTTCTCTCAAACTGATGTACATGTTGACATATCTGATTAAATCAAATATATAATATAATAATTTCGATTATATAAAGATTTATAGGTGAAATAATAGGATTAATTTATACTATATTTATATTTGCATAACCGGAAATGTACTACGAAATGAAGTAGAAGTTTTCATTTCGTCTTTGGTAACTGCTCTATGAGGTTTATAAATTTCATATGAAAAATCAACCAGAGATGAATATAGGGCGAACTCTTCCCTTTCTACAAAAATATAATCAAATTAATTAATATATAACCGTTCGAGAAACGTAGGACTAAACGTTCACCAGGTTAACAAAAGTTATAACTTGTAATATGTTAGAGTAGATGTCCTGTGAGCCAACTGTTAACTAGAGAATTTATTGACTCACTTGTAATAAACAATTTTTATTTTAATATAATTCATTATTTCATGG
>NW_027353118.1:0-735 GCF_012295235.1 Primulina huaijiensis
ATTCATCCTTTATTGCGTTGTTGGTGTATGTTGATGATATCATCATCGTTGGCCCATCTCGGCCTACCATTGACTCCCTCAAAAACTTCCTCAACAGTCATTTTAAATTGAAGGATTTGGGGTCCTTGAAGTACTTTCTAGGGATGGAAATTGCTCGTTCAAAGGACGGGATTTCCCTTTGTCAACGTCAATATGCGTTACAACTCTTGGAGGATACTGGATTTCTTGCTGGAAAGCCAACTACCACTCCCATGGATCCAACTATTCATTTATCAGCTGATCAAGGAGAGTTGCTCCCAGACTCCTCTATGTATAGACGTCTCATTGGTCGCCTCCTGTACCTCACCATTTCACGTCCTGACATCACATATGCTGTCCACAAGCTGAGTCAATTCGTTGCTCAACCGCGTTCCGCCCATTTGACAGCAGTTCATCATCTTCTTCGATATCTTAAATCATCACCTGGCCAAGGCATTTTCTTTTCAGCTACTTCATCACTTCAACTTAAAGCATTTTCGGATGCTGATTGGGCGTCATGTCCGGATACTCGTCGTTCTGTCACAGGCTTCTGCGTCTTTCTTGGCAATTCACTTATATCTTGGAAAGCCAAGAAACAAACCACCACTTCTCGATCTTCTGCCGAAGCAGAATATCGAGCGCTCGCGGGAACTACGAGTGAACTTGTCTGGATCTTGCAGCTGTTAAAAGACCTCCATGTTGCTGTGCCTTCTCCAG
>NW_027353119.1:0-736 GCF_012295235.1 Primulina huaijiensis
AAAAAAATCGAAATTTTTATATTACAAAATAATTTATTTATTGATTTGAGCCACCAAAAATAGAATATATACCTGAAATTTCATGCATCGTTCTTCGAAGATTTAAGCCTCGACTTTCAGATTTTTCAAACAATATTTGTGTATAAAAGTAAAATTTTGAGAAATAATAACCGATGACCAAATTATTACAATGTTAATTAATCCTTTAGTTTACTTATTAAAAAAAAATACTTGGTGAAAATTGTTTAAAACGCACAAATTTATAACATTTTTTTGTCTTCATTATAATTGGTAAATATGTCCATTATAATTCCTATTTTAGCATGTCGGCCCAGTTGTAGAGGCAAACAAATAAATGAGATGCTCTTGTACCTTTCTCCGATTATGACCCGAAAAAAAAATTGCTGAGTTCTCTCTTTTTGTTCAAGATTTGACCTTTTCTTCCTTGAATAATATTTATTTTAAAAAAATGGTTTGAAATTTTGATTAATGACTATTCCATTTTTAAAAGTCCATACCATTAATCTAGATAATCTTAAATCATTTTATTATGGTTAAGTAAAGTAAATAAGGTTTGTACGTGCATTCTTCTCTCTCAAAAATCCTTCCAAAATATGTCTTGGACGGATAACTTGATTTACGTGTGAGATTTTATGAGACTTGAAGGAATGAGTTTCAAATGACGGTGTGAAATGCAAATATGAAATCCATCATTATGGCATAATTTGATATACAT
>NW_027353120.1:0-736 GCF_012295235.1 Primulina huaijiensis
CTCCCATATTACAATTATGCTAAGAAGCTTATGAGATGGCTTGGTGACGTAGAAATCGAGCATGTTCCGAGGAATAATAATAAGCAAGCCGATGTGCTTGCCAAACTTGCTTCCACACTTGTCATGCCAAATGATGAGACTCGTGTACCAATTTGCAAGAGTTGGGTCATACCGCCATTATTTGACGATGAAAGCAATGAAGAAATGGAGGATGACAGCTACATTGTCGAAGTGCTCGAGATTGAGAAGGAAGATTGGCGTCAGACGTTTGTTGATTACCTGAAGTACGAAAAGCTACCAAAAGATCCGCGTCAAAAAATAGACATTCGGCGACGTGCAGCTCGTTTTATCTACTTTAAAGGTACCTTATATAGACGCTCGTTTGATGGAGTATTCTTACGTTGTTTAGGAGATGAAGAAGCCACCCAAGCCATCGAGGAAGTTCATTCTGGAATTTGCGGTGCTCATCAGTCGGGCCCAAAGTTACATTTTCGGATAAAAAGAATGGGTTATTACTGGCCAACAATGGTAAGAGATTGCGTGGAGTATGTACAAAGATGTCAAGCCTGTCAGTACCATGCAAATTTCATTCACCAACCGCCGGAGCCGCTACATCCTACAATAGCCTCTTGGCCTTTTGATGCATGGGGCTTAGACGTAGTAGGGCCCATGACTAAGTCATCTGCTGGACATTTGTATATCTTAGCGGCAACAGACTACTTTTCCAAATGGGCTG
>NW_027353121.1:0-736 GCF_012295235.1 Primulina huaijiensis
GTAAAAATGATAATACAAAGTTCATGTGAGTATATCCGGTTCGGAAAAACACATATCAGTCCACGTGGAGGAATGTCAGTGGAGAGATTTTTAAAATTTGAAAAATTTTTAGACGGCGGTAATGAGTTATTTCAAATTTTAAGACGATAACCGTCATGTCATATAGGGCAGTCAGAGAGTTGAGTGATTTTTACGCAAAGACGTGGAGAAACGTGCCTTGCACAAAGAAACGAACCTGTTGCTTTAATGTGATTAGAAGGTACGGCGGTAAGATGATGTCTTGGTGATAGACCAGAACCGGAGAGGGTTTCGAGAGGGACCAGCCGCGATCCATGAGCATTGGTGAGAAGGAGCTTCGGTTGGGCTGTGGCCGAGAGAAAGAGCTAGGTGGGGACGGTCTAGGCGAGGGTCTGAGCTCTTATATTTCTAGGGTATGAGCCACAATGGTCTTCGTGTGGTCTGGTCAAGAATTGAAGGTTGAGCGCATGGCTAGAGCCCGAACTAGCCATGCCACGCTAGGGTTTGGGGTTTGCGTGGTTAACCGAGTGCATGGCTCTAGGGTTTGGTCCAGGGGAATACAAGGGCATCGGTCACGGGCCTAGGGTGACTGACTAGGGTCCGACCTAGGTAGCTTGGAGTTAGGGCCGAAGGTTAAGCGCCTAGAAATTAGGGTTTGAGCTTCGTGCATGCAGGAACCTTCAGCAGCTCGCAAGAGGTTCTTGGGGGCTTTGTGTGG
>NW_027353122.1:0-736 GCF_012295235.1 Primulina huaijiensis
GCCATTTTATTCCGGCTGGCGTTATACAATATATACTGCGTATTTGACACAATTTTATCTATACAATATTGTATAATATTTTTTCTTACAAAAATGCACGAAATTGTCCTAAAATTAAATTTTGAAATAAAAATTATCATTGAATATAGCTACAATCATTTTATTCCTTTTGCCTGATCTTTTTAATACACCTTAGGAAGAGAACTATGTTAAAGTCAAGAAATTATAAAAATTAGCAAGATAATCATACTTTAAATATGTGTTGAAAACAATATTTTCTGTTTATGATTTTTTAAATTTGACGTAATTTTATCCATAAATAGAGAAATAGCAAGTAAATTGCCAAAAAAAAAAACGTAGAAATTTGAAGTACAAGCGAAAACCTGTTTTAAGTCTCTGATTATTATTATTTTTTTGTTGGCAGCAATTTTATTCAATTTAAATAATATCCAGCTTGCAACTTCGCCGTCAATTTCCCAATAATCTGAACAGGGAAATGTAAATAACGGGTTTAATGTCAGTTTAGTATTATAAACTAAAGTTTGTAACCGTAGTTTAAAGCTCCGAGTTGTGTCAGTTCTTTTTTCAGTGTAGGATTCATATCTACGGTTTTCTTAAACCAATAAAGTTCCTTGCTGGCCTAGGTTGGTCCCTAATCTTTAACTGTCAATTTAATTCATTAAACTTTGCCAAAATCTACTCTCATATATATCTCGGGAAACCCAATTCCACGTAA
>NW_027353123.1:0-306 GCF_012295235.1 Primulina huaijiensis
CACAATGATAACAAGTACCAAACATACCTCGACACTGCTCGATAGCATGTTTACCTCCACAGTAACTACAATAAGGAGCAATCACGGGATTCTCTCTCTGGGATCCACTGGAACTCGAAGAAGACGAAGAAACAGAACCAATCTTCTTGAACTTCTTACCCCTTGGACGCAATGCAGGCTGCTGAGCTGACACTGGTGGTGGAGGAGTATACTGTGGACCTCCTCGCCTTAGTCCAGCTTCAGCTGCCTTTGCTCGTTCAACTGCCTTTGCGTAGCTTGTAGGCAAACCAGAAACAACAAAAGTAT
>NW_027353124.1:0-737 GCF_012295235.1 Primulina huaijiensis
TTCGTGTCGTAAGTGACGACCCACAAAGTTTGCTTATTGGGAATTGTTGGAGTAATAGCTGACCACCTGGATTCGCTGACTAGCCAGATTGTCTGATACAGATTCTATCATTTTGGGTAACATTCTTTCTGGCTACATCAATAATAAATATAATGAACTTGTGTTAGTTAATTAAGAATAATGGTATTTTAAGACTAAAAATGGTCCAATTACTTGTTTATATTTATTCTGAGATTTGTATCATGTTTATTTATTTTGAGATGAACAACAAATTAAAGAGTCTAAGCTATCCCATTTACATCGTATATTAATTACTAACTACACTGAGGAAGTTAGGAACCTAATGAGATTGGGCCTAGCCGCCTAGGAAATGGTGGATCGAGAGATTGGACTATGGGAATAAATTGGACCGTCAAAACTCTGGGTCCTTAGGTTAGTAAATGCAAGAAAGGTCCATTATATTAGTATTAATAAAATAAATAATTACAAATAGTTAATGAATAATAAATACAATACAACAACGTAGTTAATTCCATAAATATCAAATAAGTTGAGATTCTAGTGACTAAATTAGTGAAAATATAATTAGTAATACAAACTCTAGATGAGGAAAAAATTGTTCTGGTCATGTGAGACATTATTGTCCTCGTAATAAAATACGATGGTATTTGATAGATGCCAATTTTACACACTTAGGGGGTGTTTGGTAGGGGTGATAAGGTGGGTTTATTTTTTTT
>NW_027353125.1:0-737 GCF_012295235.1 Primulina huaijiensis
ACATAGCATACGGAGCAATCACAAATATCTGTTCAATCCACCCCTCCGCTCTCTCCCCTCTCGTAGAGTTATCAACTACTAAATTGTGTCAAATTGAAATCACCAAACAATAAAGGCTGATTTGCAGATGTATGTCCCATAAGAGGATGTGACAATGGATTAATATGCTCAAACACACTGTCAACCCCATCCATTTTCTCGTGTGGATGCACTTGTTTCTTAGTTGAGACTCATTGATCAAACGTTGTCGTCCATAAGCATATCAGGTGGCGTACATACTAGCATCCAAGGGCAGTCAACAAAGGGTTTCTTTTGAATTCACAGATTTTGTACCCTCGTTATATTTCCCAAATATTGTAAATGTTGACATGCTATAAAATTAATAAATGTTGCTTTCAAAAAAATAAATAATATGCAATAAAAAAATTTCTTTAATTTATTATCAAGAAGTCAAGCCACATCAAATACCCACATATGTATGGGAGGGATCAGAGAACCGGGTGGGGTTTCATTTGTAAAGACACCGCAATCAAGGAAAGAAAACCAACTCATCTAAGGATGGTGAAAATCAAGTGGCCAAACAAAATTTCATTAATGCATAAAATCTATATGGATTTAGATTGGATCATTGGTATTAACATTCACTACATTTCATGTATTTGATACTCACTTTTCTTGACGTGTTATAATGTTTACACTTAATAAGAGAAGTGTTACATACATAAAATATAAAAGTA
>NW_027353126.1:0-737 GCF_012295235.1 Primulina huaijiensis
AGCTTCATCAAAACTTAAATATGTCTTAAGCTCTCCAGGGAAAGATTGAATGATTTTCTCATTCAGCTTATCCACATATAAGTTTTTTGAAGCAAGGATTGCTCGACTCGTTGTATAAGAAGCCAAATGGTAATTCTCTGCTAGATTTGGGAAAATCTCGTCAATGAGTTTTTGTTCAGAGGAGTCAACATCATCTGTGTTAACACTAATAATCATCTCGGAAGGAATGTTAATATTACCATCACTATCAGTTGGCTCCATTCCTCTACCAATACGTAGCAAGAATTCTCCAAACGTGGGATCCGCCTTAGCTCTCATATTTTCGGACAATATTAATTGTTGCATATGTGGATACAAATATGACTTAATCAAGCTTCCACTAATAGTTTCTTGGACAGTAGCCTTTGGAATAACAGGCAAGACTTGCATTAAATCCCCTCCAAGAACCACAACTTTACCCCCAAACGGCTCTCGAATACCAACAATATCCTGAAGAGTTCGGTCAACAGCCTCAATAGCCAAACGAGAAGCCATTGGAGCTTCATCCCATATAATCAACCTAGCTCGTCGTAGTAACTCAGCTAGACCACATTGTTTTGAAATAGTGCAAACACTTCTTTCATGTAATTTAATTGGAATCTTGAATCGAGAATGAGATGTTCGCCCACCAGGCAAAATAGAAGCTGCAACACCCGAAGTTGCTGTTGCAAGAGCAATCATTTTTCTTGATCGAACAT
>NW_027353127.1:0-737 GCF_012295235.1 Primulina huaijiensis
ATGTTTGATTTTTACGTGTACTATTAAATTTTCGGGGCGTTACAAAATTGGTACAAAGAGTATCTAATTCGAATATACCAATACTTGATTATATTCCATAAATACTAAAATTCAATTAATTTTTTATGTTAAAATATATAGTTTGAAGGTAATACTTGATTTTAAGAAGTAAAATCAAGTATTTGTAGACTCTGATTAGATGCTTTTTGTATCAATTTATGTATCATATTTTAATTTCACAATGAAACCATCAAAAGTTGCTCAATATTACTTGAAACTCAAGTATTTTCTTATTAATTTGAAGTATTCAAATAATCAAATCAAAGATCTGGAACCCCAAAATAGGTACGTTGTTGGTCAAAATATGTATTTTATTCTAATTCAAGTATTTTCTTACGTATTTTAATAGTCAAATCAATGATCTGAACCCTAAAATAGATATGTTATCTATCAAAATAAATAAATTTTCTTATTTCATGATGAGTGAAAAACTGTGCTTTATCAAAAATTAAATGACATGAATAAGTCACTTAACGCATTTTCAATGGAAAAAACCAACAATAGCTGAATTTATGGTGATCGCTCGAAGATCCAATATTTCCTTGCACATTTGGAGTATTTAAAGAGGCAAATAAAGCATATGAAACTTCAAAATAGATACTTTGTATGTCAAAATAAATACTTAATTTTATTTCGTGATGAGTGATGAACTATGTTTTTTATATAAAAAAATAAAA
>NW_027353128.1:0-738 GCF_012295235.1 Primulina huaijiensis
TTTCACGAACTTTCCTAAACAAAATATTTTAAATATTCACTAATGAGCTTAATGGGCCTATTATACTATGATTAATGGGCCTAAGCTTGCACGCATGTTTTGTATTAAACCTTAAGCTCCAAAACCCTAACCCTTGGCAACCAAACTCACGCACACCCCTAAAACAAAAAATTGGACTCCTCCCAACAGCAGCATACGGCCACACACATCACACAACAGCACCTTCATGTGAATTTTGCAAGGATAATTCAGCAAAACTCCCTCCCCGTCGCTCCGTCAACGTCTCTCACGTCAAGGAATTGTTTTCATGCGTATTTACACCTCAATTCTCTTTTTTCTCATCTATTACACCATATTATGGTTTTGAATTATATTTGCATGAAAAATAGGTTGCCTTGCATATATTTTCGTTTTTATACCATGCTATGTCAAAAACTCATGATTTCATGATTCAAAACTTGTGTTAATGGTGCATGAAAGGGCTGCCATCATAGGGCTATGGGAAGGGATGAGTTTAAGATAGTTTAAGGTCCTAGACAAGTTGACACAAGGACTGGACATGAAAGAGGAAGGGGTTGCTCGAAAATTGACACTACAAGAAAAAAAACATTCAACAACACACCTACGACAACGGTTTTTACTAAAACCATTGTCGTATACTTTTTAACAACGGTTTTAGAGAAAACCGTTGTCGTATGTGCGTTTTTTAAGCAAAAGACAACGGTTTTATAAAAACCG
>NW_027353129.1:0-738 GCF_012295235.1 Primulina huaijiensis
AAGTTCTCCTCTTCCTGTGAAGTCAACTCGGAAGAGGGCTATCACTGAATCAACAATCTGAAAGTAAAAACCCAAAAAGTAAACTCCTTTCGGCACACACCAAACAGTATGTTTGGAACGATATTCTGCATATTATTTCATGTACACTCGGAGGGACATATGCCCTTAAAATATATTTAAAAATGGATCTATAAATGTATGTCACTCATTTACATACATAAAACAGAAAATTAAACAAACGTGAGGAACAATAACCTATCATACTCGCCACAATAGTTGATTCAACATTAGTGACATAATTTAACTCACCAATAGTCTGAAAGGCTCTTCAGCCATTTTTGCAGCCAGCCCAAGCAGCAGGTTGTACTGATGTTCGTATGTGTAAGCACGAGCATATATGATCTTTAACAGATAAGCAGAGGCTGAACATGAGATCCCTCAAACAAATTGTTTAATACTTTGAGGAACAAAACATTATCTTTACATTGTCGAGTACTGCTCCTGGATCCATTCCAAATCTTTCAGCTATAGGTATTATTCTATCAGGTCGGCTGAAAGTTCATTCAGTAGGGAATATAAAAGAAAGAGCAAGGAGAGCATGGATTACTAAATATATGTAATTTTTATAATCAAACGCCAAACAGAATTATGTTTCATATCGAAATTAATGTCAAAAGAAAAACAATCTCAAACATACAAGGTCCCTTCAGTGTCAATATAAGCAACCTTCCCATTGCC
>NW_027353130.1:0-738 GCF_012295235.1 Primulina huaijiensis
AGGTAACTCACTCAGCATTTCTTTAGAGATCAAATCATTCACATTACCATCCTCAGATGAATTTCGCACTGCGTTTCTTGAAATCTGACCAAGCGAGGCCAACAGCTACCATTCATCCAGACCTTTAACCCGGCCGAGACTACATTCATCAGTACCAACGTACCATGTTTTTTGCTAACATTTCCTTCAGTTTCTTGATCAGTTCTTGAAAATCAAATGTCGGATTTCAAATCTCATCGTTCAAGAACTAGATATAGAATATATGATTTAATCGAAAAGGATGCATAGAGTAGCATTAGTGAAGATTAAGCTACATACCCTTCCCTCCACACCACTCTGTAGAATCTAAACAAGGGCAAGACAGGAACATTCATGGTGCGTCACGGCACATGACCTCATGTGTTCATAGCTAACTCGAGAACCGTCGAATTTGGGTTCCATTTAGCCAGCTGACTGATCTATTAAATTTTCACTTAATTGTCAATGAACTAAAATTCAATGGACAGGACGAAGTTATCTAACGTTCGTCCGGATAGCCGCGAGAGGTCAAATACGATGAAAAGAAAATACCGCATCCGAAAACCATATTGCACCTAAAACACCAAAGTTGGCCTTTTAGCCTGTCATTTAAGGGCCTAAGTTGAGTCGTTCATTGGGTTTCTAGGATGTTTTACTGAGATTTTTAACATAGAACTATTGGTCAATCAGCTCCTCCAATACTCAATAAACATGGAGCAT
>NW_027353132.1:0-739 GCF_012295235.1 Primulina huaijiensis
CTTTAAATAAATAGATGGACACGATTAAATATGCACAAGTATTTAGTATAAATACTTGTGCGATGCGATGCCTCAGGGCAAATTATATAAAAATAAAAAATAAAAAGGTTTTAGCATTAGCACATGAACAATGTTGTGCTAGAAATGGCGAGCACTGTGTCCTTACACCATGCAAGCTGAAGGGGAATATATCCCAACCTCACTCTAAAAAGCATGTGCAAAATTTGGTTTTTTTTGGTAACAACAATGGCTGTAAAAGTGTTCTTTTTTCTTTTCTTTTTTTCCTTTTTTTTACAATTTTGTATGGATAAATGAAAATAATTATGTAAAATTAAATGTTACATAGAAACCTATATTTTTAAAAATAAATAATGTTTGTCCTATTTACAAGGGTTTTAAGCCCGATCGATGTTTAAAACCACGAGATTTCGAAATATTATTGATTTTCTATTATATTTAAATTTATCTTTCGATCGGGTGTTGTAATAATTGAAGGGAGATGGGAAACATGTCATGCACTGATGCAAGTGAGTCACAGTAGCTTTATGGGAGGATTGTACAAAATTTTACTATAAAACCGATCCATTCCGCAGGTTCTATACTGCAAACTTTAGGCTTCACTTAAACTTTTACTTGATTTTTACTTGATTTTTACTTCAATCGTGGTTCTGTTTTTATCAATGTAATCCCGCCAATTTTTTGGACTTCGAGACAGTTGTTGTTTTGGTTCATTTCGATA
>NW_027353133.1:0-405 GCF_012295235.1 Primulina huaijiensis
ATTTTCTAGTACATCAAATGGTTCTATTAGATCACTCATATATCATTTAGTCGCTCTTTGTATTATGACATTATTTTTATATTTTACACTATCACTCCATTATACTATACTAAAATAGAGTAAATAGACCCCAAACGTGAAGTTGCTCGTATTTTCTATTATAAGAATCATATATCACTCAGTCGCTCTTTGAATTATTTTTCGCCACTTTTATATTTTATACTTACACGATTATAATATACTATAATATAGTAAATAGTCTACAAAACATTAATTTGATCACCTTTTATACATTGAATAGTACAAAATATCTTCGATTCATTCATACTAAATCATTAATGTTCAATTACATTTTTAAAAAAAAAAAAAAACATCCAACCTTCCACTTCCAAAAAACAATATTTT
>NW_027353134.1:0-740 GCF_012295235.1 Primulina huaijiensis
TTGGTCTATCTGGATCTTTCAAGCCAACACGGGATCTTTTCACAGCACGACTAATAGCAGCTACAGCCTCATCTTGACCAACGACCCGTTTCTTGAGCTGTTCATCAAGGCCCACCAGAAGCATTCTTTCATCAGCTGTCAGTTTTTTCACTGGAATCCCCGACCATAATGAAGCAACAGCTGCAATGTCCTCTGGACCAACCACTGGAGATCTGTAAGGGGAAAATATCTAAGTTTCTAGTGTTGAGATTTATTCAAGTAAACCAGGATGTGAAGCTTCTTACTCATCATCTGAGAGTGAGGGATGCAAAAAAGGTTCAAATTTGAGTTTATCGTCATCTTCCAGCCTCAATATGTCACTGTTTTCAACCACCTTTGACTCCAGTGACTGCTCATAAACAAGACATCTGATTTATTCAATTTGAGTATATATAAATATAAAAGAATTGACCTACTAAAACAAGCAGAACTAATGACAAAGGGAGCAACAGCATACAACTTCATGCACAGCCTGTGCAGCTCTAATTTCTTTCCAATAGTCACTCGGTGACTTTGAAAGAATCGAAGTTTGCATTTCCTTTCTCCTTTTGCACGCCTCCATACGAGATTTACTTCCTGCCTCATCTATAAGATCAATAGCTTTATCAGGAAGATATCTATCGGGAATATATCTTGCAGACAGATGCACAGCAGCATTTATTGCCTCCAATGTGTATCTACATTTGTGATGGGACTCGTAC
>NW_027353135.1:0-741 GCF_012295235.1 Primulina huaijiensis
TCATGTCAAAGCCATTATAAGCAATATTAATTTCCTTCCTTTTAAATAGCTTGTCATTATGACAATCAATTCGCATTTTATTAAGCTTACACTTAAATTTATTTTGAATAGCTTGTAAACTCTTATATATGTTTTCACTCAAAATACTAAATAAAAAAAGTGTCCATTAATAAAAATAATTTTATATTAAGAATAATAAAATTCGGACGTGGAACCGATTTGACCTAAACCAAAAATTATCTTTAAATTATAAAACCGATCCGCGGTTCAGATTAGTTTTAAGGTTTTTACCTTGAAACCAGAACCGATTCGGGCCGGTTCCGGAACCGCAAAACACGAAATCGGTTGAAACCAAACCAGAACTTGGGAACCGTTAAGCATGTCTATGTTTGGACATGCATTTAGGATATGTGTAATTGAATTTAGGAAAGATATACTTATGATATAATACAATATGGAGATATTTTGCTAAATATTAAAATAGGATAGGTAGTCCAAAACTTTTTAAAACAACTTTTACCCGGTCAAATAACTCATCTTATATCTTTTATCCTTTATTTCAAATTTGTTACCAAATATTTTTTCATAACTTAAAAATTCTTAAACAATTTATAAACTATTTTAAAGCCTATAAATTTAATCACTTTGATATATAACCATGAATGTTACCGGATGGAGTCACTGGTTCCAAAACCGATCATGTAAGATACCAATTTGAATCGGATCAAGAGTATAACTCAA
>NW_027353136.1:0-741 GCF_012295235.1 Primulina huaijiensis
ATTTATATGCACAAGTCAAAAACAAACTAACTAATACTAATACTATTGACAACTGTCAAAGTTCTGTCAAAGTAAATAAATGAACACTAACAGAACTTTAATATTTCATTATATATCATTATCGTACAACAAGAGACAAGAGAATCAACTCTTTTTTCCTCTAAAAGGCTCTTCGTGATTGAGATTTTCTATACCTCATTCATCACAAATATATATAGAGATATATGTTTGATTCTAGATTCTTTACAAGGCATAGCTACATAGTTGTCTCTTGCCTACAAAATTAAAGAAAAGTGTGTGACAAGAAAAGCATCTATGCACTTTTTGTCAGGTCAACCACCACCAGCGGCGGTAGTAGTCGAATGGGTGGCAAGCCAAGGGAACTGAAAGCTCGCCGGAAAGTGAGCCGCGAAGCAATTTTCAGTCACTGGGCCAACGATAAAATCCTCCAAACCCGCAAAGAAATCATCTTCCAACGCCATGCTTGAGACATTGAACTCATTGTCGACGTCGTCGCCTTCTGCCAAGTCCTCTCTATCGTCTCTGCTGCTCTCCATCTTGTCCGGCGCCGGCGAGTTGGGACTCACCGGAGACATAACTGGAGACGCTGTGTGTTTGCTGAGGTCATCAGAATTTGGAGTGGCAGGCTTCTGACGCGCGCTGCCGGCGAGTGAGTTCCGTTGGGTAGGCAGGGGGTGGTTGTGCTCCGCCGTGTAGGTGACTATGAACATTCCAGGGTCC
>NW_027353137.1:0-741 GCF_012295235.1 Primulina huaijiensis
TTACAATTCCTCCCTCCCTTAAATGAAATTTCGTCCTTGAAATTAAGACTTACCGAATAAGTCTGGGTAGCGACTTCTCATGTCGGTCTCAGTTTCCCAGGTAGCTTCCTCATCTGAATGATTTAGCCACTTGACTTTGACCATATGAATGAACTTATTACCGAATAAGTCCGGGTAGCGACTTCTCACGTCATATGACATATTTGGAGTCAACTGCAGAGGTTTATAATTCAGCACATGTGAAAGATTCGCAATGCCAATTTATAAGCTATTGTTCCAATCCTCTCCAGAACCTCAAACGGTCCTATGAACCTCGGACTAAGTTATCTTTTTTTGCCAAATCTAATAACACCTTTCATAGGTGCTATCTTCAAAAACACGTGATCACTTGCTGCAAACTCTAGCTCTCTTCTCCGCTTCTCAGCATAGCTTTTCTGGCGGCTCTGAGCAGTCTTCATCCTATCTCGGATTTTTTATACTAGCTCTGATGTTTGCTTGATCAAGTCCAGTCCTAACTCTCCTCTTCCACCAACCTCGTCCCAGTGTATCGGTGATCTACACTTCCTCCCATAAAGTGCATCTTAAGGAGTCATACCTATAGATGACTGGTAGCTATTGTTATAGGTGAACTCCACTAGAGGTAATATCAGTTCCCAACTGCCCTGGAAATCGATCACACAAGCTCAGAGTAGATCTTGCAAAATTTGAATCACTCTTTCAGACTGACCATCGGTCTGAGGA
>NW_027353138.1:0-742 GCF_012295235.1 Primulina huaijiensis
ACTACAAAGAAAACAAAGCAACCAAAGTGAACAAACAGGGGATGTACTTATAGCTCGTGGGAAATCTGAAAAGAAAACATACAAGGGACCAAGAAACAGATCAAGGTCAAAGAGCAAATCAAGATTTAAGTGTTTTCAAAGCCACAGGGAAGGTCACTTTAAAAGAGACTGACCAGAGAGAAAAATTAGGCCTCAAGACAAACCAAGATAAGAAGCAGAGGCAGCTGTTGCCTCTGAAGGATATGATTCAGCAGAAGCTCTGGTAATAGCAGATCAGAAACCTAGCAGTGAATGGATATTAGACACTGGATATTCATTTCACATGTGCCCTACAAAAACATGGTTCCAAGATTTAAAAGAAACAGAGGAGGGATTTGTTCTCTTGGGAAACAATAAGACATGTAATGTCCAAGGCATTGGAAGCATTGCACTGAGGACACACGATGGACAAGACCTTGTGCTTCGCCAAGTCAGGTATGTACCAGAACTAAAAAGAAACTTAATTTCCCTTGGTACATTTGACTCTAATGGCTATTCATTTAAGTCTGAAAATGGTCTGTTAAAGGTATGCAAAGGTTCTATGGTAATAATATAAGCCATGAAAAAACAATCATTGTACTTTCTGCTAGGTAGAACTATAGTCGGAGGGACTGAGATTGTACCAAAAACACTAGACAAATCGAACCTATTGCATCAGAGACTAGGTCATGTAAGTGAGAGAGGTCTAGTGGAACTAACTAAA
>NW_027353139.1:0-742 GCF_012295235.1 Primulina huaijiensis
TTTTCTAAAGCACTACATCCAAGTCGTTCGACGGGAGAACCGAAGTCTCTGAAATTGAAGGATTATGGCGCAATCGTACTCATCCCAATCGATGATCCGGCACGTCAAACC
This sequence comes from Primulina huaijiensis, assembly GCF_012295235.1. Lineage (NCBI taxonomy): Eukaryota > Viridiplantae > Streptophyta > Magnoliopsida > Lamiales > Gesneriaceae > Primulina > Primulina huaijiensis. The sequence continues at coordinate 112 of NW_027353139.1, forward strand.
AGGTAAGATACGGCGATACATGTTTGATTTTGTCCTGTTTTGAATTTAGATAGGAGTTAATTGAAATTTCTCCCAAATTTATTCGAGAAGGGCGGAATATAAAACGCAAATTGATTTTTTGGGGAAAAATTTTGATTTTATGTTCATATAAAACGTGAGGGATCAATGGAAATGTTTTCAATTGGATGGGATTCTAATTTTGCAGAGATTAATCTAACGGATCTGGACTTGTTGTATCTCCGTGAGGTACGTTTTCCTTGCTTTGTATTCCATGTAATTCGATCATCCGGATAATGATCTCTTATGTTTTTCCTCTGCGGTCGAGATGCAGAATTGGGGAAAGAAGAGTCTGCCGCAAATTTCTTACTAAATTGTTGTTAGAGACATTTGTCGGAATTGAGACACTGTTGTATCAATTGTGCATACATTACGTTTGAGCATGACCTTCGAAAAATAAACTTTGTTTTAAATTTTTGGACAGAGGTGCGATAAATATCAAGACAAAAATTGGTGTGTATGCCCTCCTGCATGGGTGACAGAGTTTGATGTTGAGAGGGAACACGTCAGGGATGCGGCAAAACTAGCTTTAAATGTCTACAATCAGAAAGAAGTTAGACAATTATTTAATATC
>NW_027353140.1:0-742 GCF_012295235.1 Primulina huaijiensis
CACACACACACACACACACACACATATATATATATATATATATGTATGGAAGACATTAAAAAAACATGTGAATTATATTCTTAAAATACTATTGATATCTTATCCTCTTATGTCGGCAGAAATTGATGAGATTGCTACATAATATCACATTAGATTCTGTCCATCACTTCAAAAAGTTGTCCAATTTGTGAGATAAATCTCCTACTCAACCGAGTCATGAACAATTATTATTTTTTTCTCAAAAATATTATTTTTCGTTCTAAATATGGACGGAGTTGACCAATAAAATGAAAATAAATATGTGAGACCGTTTCACGAGACTTATCAATTTTCTTATCTATCCAATCCCATCAACCAAGTCAACGGACCTGAAAATGCTTATATAGATCCTTCTGATTAGTAGTTGAGGTTCATTCAACCATTTACTGATTTTATCTAGAGATGTCAATGGGACGAGTATGACTAAACCTAAGACCCGCCCCATAAAAAAACTTTGACCCATTACCCGTCCCACCCCGGTTAAATATTACTCGGACCCGCCCTACCCCGAATACGAAACGGGGCAGGGTAGACCCGTGAGACCCGATTTTTTTTAAAATATAAACAGTAATCTTCTTCTCACATGAAAAAAACAGTAATCTTCTTCTCACATGACTGAATTATGAAACAGACAAGTCTCTAAAATACACCACAATAAAAAACTAATTCATGTCTTCGACCATACCTAATAATAACAAACAAA
>NW_027353141.1:0-742 GCF_012295235.1 Primulina huaijiensis
GAAGGTAGTCTGTATACAAATAAAATTTAAGCTCTAGTGATTTAAACAAGACTACCACATATGTACAACCAACACATTGTATGATATGCACATGTGCAAGGGAGGTATGGAAGACCAAAAGGTTGATAAGAAACCGCAATCGATGGAGTAAAAAATTTCGTATGAACGCCATATACCCTAAATTACACCAAGAGTTTAATTCCCTCCAGCAAAACACATTTATTTCCTTCAGAACATGAATATACTTACTCAATGCCATGATATGAAAGTGCTTCAGAGGAAAAAAAACAGGGTTAATATTAGACTATGCTTGGAGCGAAGGATATCGTTCCAGGTTTGAAATTAAAAATTTCAACAGTTGTTGGAAAATAATTCCAACTAATGAGACTGCTTAAGAAGTTCATTTTTTTATTATCTTGCCACAAAATTTGGGATCAAGTTCAGAATTATGGCTTAGAAAGAAATATGTCTAAATTATGTTAAAAAAAATATCAACCTACACAAAGGGAAGTTAACTATAGGAGATACTGAAGAATCTCTATTTGATGACACAATACCAATCACCGTGCAGACTAAAAAAAACTAATATTCTACTCTGATAGTCTGATTAGGTAGAGTATGATGGTCCGAAAGGCTCCCTAAGAATCACATAAAAGTCCCCAAGGAAAAATAATACAAAGAAAAAGAAACGACTTAATTCGTTTCTCTCTTGCATTTTCAGGTACAAACTTCCATACTATCA
>NW_027353142.1:0-743 GCF_012295235.1 Primulina huaijiensis
ATCTCTAGGAGGAGGAAAAGAAAAGCCCCCATCCATGTGGCTTTTAGCCTGTATACATGCATTCCTGTCATCACACTTAACATAATCGTCAGAACTATCTTTCATTGTTCTATGCATCTGTTTCTTGAATCCTTCACCAGTGTTCTTATCTGATTCGTGCAGTGAGTGTCTAGATCCATTGAAACCACCACTGTGATCGTGAAAGTACTCTATGTCCCCTTCACTACTACCTCCAACCAAACTGTCCCGCACTTCACTGCCTATGTCTGCAGCATCACTGTTGACTCCAACACCAATAGACCTAACTGAACCATGTTGATCATCATCCAAGCAGACATCATCTAGATTTGGCCTTCCACAATCATTCATGAGCTTTCCATCTCTTAGCATTCTTAGTTCATTATTCTGAGCGACAAAGCCCTGCCAGACAGGCTCTGAGCGCATTAAACTTAGCTCCACCTCATCCATCAACTGCCCATCATATCGACCAATCAAGCCATTCTCATTATTTTTGTGGTACATCTCCTTCTTAGTCAAACCAAGAGGATCATCAGACGATATAGCTGGATCGACATTTTTTGAAAGGGAATACTGCTCTCCAGAGAAGTAAGAATCCTCATCAGCAAATGACTGATCATCTTCATCATCCTTCGCCTGCTCCCTTTCTTGAAGGTCCAGAACACTTCCATGACCTGCAGCCTTTTCGTTGTCGCTCGGGTAATCAATTTCATGAGCCAGAAACC
>NW_027353143.1:0-743 GCF_012295235.1 Primulina huaijiensis
TCCCGAGGGACCCTTTCATTTTCCGCACTAGCTTGTTAGATAAAAGATTTAAAGTATTTATGTTAATGATTTATTAGAGATATTTTTACGCTTTATTTGTTAATTGATCTTTTAAAGGCCGACGTGGGATTTTTGATTAGTTGAGGATTTATGATTTATTTTATACACTTGAGATTCGAAATGTTAAATTGTTATAGTTTATGAAAATGTTATACGACCAACAATGCCAACAAATGTCGCTCCCCTACTACTGCAACAAACAACATCAACAATACGTCACTCCTCTATTATCGAGACAAATAACATCTATAGTGCGTCGCTCCCCTATTACTGCGACAAATAACATCAACGTTGCTCCCCTACTACTGCGACAAAATAACAAATCATTGGCCAATAACCGGTAGCCAACAACATGAACAATAGTAAATAACAAAACATATAATATCAAATCACCTATTTTCGGTTATTTACCGTAATTCAATGCAATAGTATTAACCAATACTAAACAATAATAACATATTCTCGTACGTAAACACGTACATGATAATCAAGTGTATATATATAATTTGATTATTTCTTTGATTTTGAGGCTTGTGATGTATTTACATAATTCAATAATAATTATCAAATTATTGTCACCGTATCAATACGATCAAACATCCTCAATATACAACATCAAATAGCCCAACAACAATGAACTCAACAAAAATATAAACATATGATTATAAATCTTCATCGTTCAA
>NW_027353144.1:0-743 GCF_012295235.1 Primulina huaijiensis
CCCCCCTTCTAAACACTTATTACTTTCTAACCGATCCTTTCAAATTATATCGAACTGAGCCTGAGGAGTGCATCGCCGCCGAACTCTCTAGGTTAGCCCAAAATTTAGGGGAAACCGCTTGTTTGTTCATCGAGAGATTTAAGAAATTAAAAAGTCATTGTAAGATGATTCTATCGGAACCTGCATTTGTTATGTTGGCAAACAGAGTTATGGAATTTGAGTTGAGAGAGAAGTTCATGGAACTGAATTTTTTGATTTCTACGAAATTGATACGAAAATGGTCGAATACGATGAATTATTGAAAGAAGAATCATGAAGGAGAGAGACTATTGTTGGTTCATACCATCAGCATTCCTCGTGCCCTCACTCCCTAATATTATAATTTAATTAACTCTGACCAGTAGACAACACCCTCGTGACCCATTAATCCAAATCTTGCCTAAATCATAAGACAGCCTATATTAATTTGACCGTCGATTACATTAAATTTTTCTAAAGTTGTTATATTCAATTGTAAGAAAAATGGCTCATATCAGAAAGAAAGAAGGATAAATGTGTAGTAAATGACGAAGGCCATTGCCTACAACTTTTGATAAAAGATGCGTACGCTGCCTCAACTTTAGAAAATTGAGACGCGAATGCGCCTCTTATTTTAATAATCAAGCTCCTGCAAATAACTCATTGATGATATGAGATATCTATAAATAGCAGTGATTGAGGTCCCTAAGCACACACCTCATAAG
>NW_027353145.1:0-743 GCF_012295235.1 Primulina huaijiensis
AAACTTTGGTTATAATATTCATCCCAGCATAGCCAAATTGTAAGCAAATCATGGCTACGTAAGGCTTAGCCTTCTCATAAAATTTCCCAAGGCCTCCTTTTCCTTCCATTTTTCCAAACTCTTTCTTAAGCTATGTACGTAATACCAAGAAGAAAAAAAAAACAAAGACTTTCGGTTATGTAAGAGACTGAGGAAAACACACTTGGAAGAGCTTGTGTTTGTCCTAAGGAAAGTAGGACTCGACACTGGCATATTTATAGCCAAAAAACAATGACATGAGAGGGGTGTTTTGGTCTTTTCACCTGTCATGCATGATCTGCATCTGATAGAATATTCTAATTTGTCATCAATGAACGATCGATCTGATATCCACGTGGCTCAAATCGAGGCCGATGATTATCATCAGTGGGTTCCAATTTTATAGTAATTATGAGCTTAGTGGTTGATGACGCAACTAAGGGGAACCTAAAATAGGATGATGTTATTTGTTAGATGTCACAAATCGAATCACCGGGACCAAAGTATATATTCTTCTAAATGCACCTTTGTGTATATATAAATTTTACAGGATAATTAATTTTTCATCGTTCTGATAATTAAATCATCTGTCTTATGTAATTTTTTAACGACGACAACGAAAGATTTATTCGACGAGTAGAAATAATCTTTTTTTTAAAAAAATAATTATTATTATCAAGTTTTAAATATACAATTATTTTTTTGCAACATATTAAATTTTCTGT
>NW_027353146.1:0-744 GCF_012295235.1 Primulina huaijiensis
GCAATTTAATTGCTCACGTGCAACGCACGTGCACTTTTCTAGTAAAATTAAATTTAGGCACTCTTTCTTCTAATTTCTAAGCAGAAAATTATTAAAATTCTATTGCGTGATACATCAATATACGTGTTCCTGGTTAAAACTAGTATCTATATTTAATACTAGAAAAATAGTAGCAAATATTTGTTTAACAACGTAATTAACACGTGTTGTAAAATATATTCGCAACATTGATTCAATGTTTCGGAAGGTAGGGATCATGTACGATATTATTATATGTTGTTTTCCAGGAAATCCTAAATTCTTTATTACAATTTACAATGTAGTGTAATAATTTGGAAGGAAAGGTTCCACTGTAAAAATAATATAAGCATTTATTCAGCTTAAAGTCGTCTGTTAGCGTCAGAAATCTGCAGCGGCCAGGAGAAAAGGAAAAAGAAAACTTTGCCAAGCATTCATCATTCTCTTTTTATCGATACGCCTTCATATATTTGCAATCCTCTTGTTATCTTTCTTTTCTGTTTGGGGCTTTTGTTTTTTCTTTTGGTGAAATTATCCAACAGATCGATTTTTTTTTAGCTTGATGGCTTCGAAACGGATCTTGAAGGAGCTCAAGGATTTGCAGAAGGATCCTCCTACTTCCTGCAGCGCTGGTAAATCTTGGAACCTTTATAATTTTTGTAATTTTTTTTTTGTTTTTGTGCTTATTTATGTTCTGTTTTTGGTTGTGCTGTTTGACTTATTATG
>NW_027353147.1:0-744 GCF_012295235.1 Primulina huaijiensis
AAATAAATTGTATTGTTATGACATGATTATTCGATAAAATGTTAATAGCAGAATAAACCATTGAATATTGATTAAACGCTTACGTTTTTCATCATATCGGACAAACTAGTGGGCTCGGGATTTTATTATTATCTACAGTCGATTTGACTCTAACGTAATATCTCCTCCTTTATTAGCAGAAAAAAATCAAATTGGAAAATGGTGGTCAATTATGTCGCCTGTGGCTGACAATCTCAAGAGTCTGCAACACCATGATGCAATTTATCCTTCAAAACAAACATGATGCTCAAGTTTCTTGGAACTAAGCATGTACACAACATATGTAGCATAGTATACTATGTACAATATTGAATGCTTACAGTTTTATTAAAAATTATAGTTAATAGAAATGATATAAACAATCAAACATCATGTTCGATTGTTGTATTAACATGAACAATTATTGTACCTCAACTATCTATCTTTCGATATTTTCATTCTCTGTAATCAATGAGAATCGAACATGTGATACCAATGCTAAACCAAACACTATATCTAATGGTAATAGTAGAACTCAAATATTTTAAACCGTAATACTATCAGACTAAACAAAAAAAGGTAATTATATTGATTCTTTAATCTTTATTAATAACAACTATAGATTAATAAAATCTTTAGTATTGTTAGAGATGAAAATTAAATAATTAGCCAAAATAGAAGGGAAGTTGCATACGTGCAGAGATAAGTTAGTTCATTCTTGGATTC
>NW_027353148.1:0-744 GCF_012295235.1 Primulina huaijiensis
ATTTAAATATAAGAAATATTTTTTAAAAAAAATTTAAGAAAATCTTCATATTCTTAAAAAAAATTTAAAAAGTGGTGAACCAGTCAGATTGATTTTTAACCGGTTCACATGTCCGACCGATTCTTGACCGTTCTGGACGGTTTGATCGTCAAAACGGTTTTTAAACTAGGTTCAGATCGGACACGTGGTCGGTTTCTGATCAAACGATCAGTCGAATCAGACTGTCCGGTCCGATTTTAAAATCAATGTAAATAAGCTCGAGAAACAAAAAAGAAAGGAAAAATAGTTTTTTTGGTTTTATATGCTTGTCTCTTTATAATTTTGATATGTTATAGTATCAAATTTCAGTTTTAGAACACTATCTTTTTTTTTTTTGCAATTTCAATCTCTTTCCGTCATTACGCTAAAATGAAATATATTCAACGCTTATGTGTCGTTGCCGTGTGTAGTGTGTCATATCAACACTTACGCCGAGAAAAAACCAAAATTGGGATACGTGTGATTAAAATAAAATTTAATAATATAGAAGATCAAAATAATAAAATTACAAAATCAAAAATATAATTTTCCTACAAATCTCATAACTTTTAAACTTCCGAAAGAGAATATATAAATTAATGAACTTTGCTTATATTTGGCTCTTGAATTGACCACAACTTGCAATAAAATAAACATTTCTCTATTGACTAGCTATGTGCTCATGAGATGCTATTGTTTCTGTTTCAAAAAAAAAAAAAAAAAAAA
>NW_027353149.1:0-744 GCF_012295235.1 Primulina huaijiensis
CCAAGTGAGATCTAAATATGTTTGATTCCCACAGACGATAGGCTAAGCCCCTCTCAAGAGGTCAAATTCTTGGGGAAAGAAGTTCACAATTGGAGGAGGAAATGAGCGAGGAGTCCAAGAGGAGCGGCGGCGGCCGGTTTTTGGTGGCGCCGCCGATGACGACCTCCAACGAACGGTTGTCTTCTTCTGGGTCGGTTCCTGTGGGAGCTTCCGGCAAGAAGATTGTCATCAAGAGCGCAGATATGAAGGAGGATATGCAGAAAGAAGCTGTGGACGTTGCCATCGCTGTATTTTTTCTCCTTTTCACCCAAAAAAAGATTTAATAAAACATCGAACTCGAGGGGCCCTTTATATTTCTCTAAGTTTCAGTTATGTGTTTGAGGTGTCTTGATTTAATGATTTTGTGAATGTGTGTGTCTGTGTAGGCGTTTGAGAAGCATGGTGTGGAGAAGGATGTCGCCGAGAACATAAAGAAGGTGTTTGACAAAAAATACGGCCCCACCTGGCATTGCATTGTTGGCAAGAATTTCGGTAATCAAACTATTCTACTTTTTTTTATCATTCCTTGTCATGTATATTTCTGAATGGCTAGCTCCGGAATGCTTCTAACTTTGTTTTTGATGCCTGATAGCCGTAATTTGTCGACTGTTTTGTGGCTAATGTCTGTGGCTTTAACTCTCTCACATACGAGAGGCTGAGTTTGTAATTTAATTAGAATTTTTTCATGAGAGTTGAGTTATATAT
>NW_027353150.1:0-745 GCF_012295235.1 Primulina huaijiensis
ATTTTGTATTCAATGTATTTTGAGATTTTGAAAAATTGAATTTTTGTATTGAATTTTATGTGTTGTGCAAATTTATGAACAACTAACATCACTCATTAATATAATTAGTCTTCCTTCCTAACCTTAGGTTTGATTCTCCTCATGACGTATTTCTCCTTCACACAATATTTTTGTTCCTCTTCTCCTCGCAAAAACAAAGATGGAGGAGAAGGTGAAAAAATGGTGGAAACTACGTCGAAAGATGTTGTTTTCTTGAATTTTTTCGGGTATTTTTTGCATAGTTCTAGAAAGGTTTTCGTTCTTAGAATGGGAAATTGCATTCGAAGGAATAAGAAAGTGGTAAAGGAATACGATGATGGCACAATAAATTCTCATGAAAATAAGGGTGATCCAAGTGTAGGCAGAAATCAAGAAAATGTGGGAATCGAGAATAATTCAACAAATCTTTATGATATAATTAATGTTGGATCGTCGAATCAACCTTCGTTTTCAGGTAATCTTTTCTTCCTCGATCTTATCCTTATTTTTTTCATCTTAAATTTGATATTCCAATTTATAATTGACATTATGTGTGTGTATGCATGCATTTTTTGCGTTAATATTAAGCCAATTATCGGTTCGCTTTCGGGTTTTGTTAAAGAGAATAATACATCGTTCTCGTCTGAAATGGTATACTGTTATTAGGGTTTGCATAGGGGATTCAAAAGTACCACAATTCGTGATCCAAGTTTCTCAATATATTTGT
>NW_027353151.1:0-745 GCF_012295235.1 Primulina huaijiensis
TGCAGCAACGTATAACCACGCCAGACCAGCAATATTGGTTGGCAAAGCTGCTGGGGTATGAGTTTGAAATAAAGCATAGAGCGGGGCATGAGAACGGAGCAGCAGACTCTTTATCACGAAGAGAGGACAGTGGACTTTTGGCTGCTATCACCAGGGCAGAATGGGTGGGAATACGAGACATCAGACGGGCCGTGGAAAATGACCCAGCGTGTAAAAAGATAATGGAGGGAATGAGCACGGCCCAAGGCAGTGGCAAACACTACTCAGTGGTTAATGGTTGTTTACTCTTTAAAGGGAGGATAGTTATTCCACGAACCTCGCAGTGGGTCTCCACATTATTGAGGGAATTCCACGTTACTCCGGTAGGGGGCCATTCGGGAGCCTTGAGAATGTATAAAAGAATAGCAAGCAACTTCTTTTGGCCTGGAATGAAGAAGGATGTGTACAAGTTTGTGTCCGAATGTGAAGTATGCCAAAAACAAAAGTATGAGGCTGCTACCCCGGCCGGCTTATTACAACCTTTGCCTATTCCAGAAGCAATTTGGGAGGATTTGGCCATGGATTTTATTACAGGACTACCGAGGTCAAAGGGGTTCGAAGTAATTCTAGTGGTGATTGACAGACTGTCTAAGTATGGGCACTTTCTACTCCTTAAACATCCTTACACGGCTTGCTCAGTGGCCGAAATCTTTGCACGTAATGTGATCAAGTTGCATGGGGTCCCGAAAACCATTGTCAGTGATAG
>NW_027353152.1:0-433 GCF_012295235.1 Primulina huaijiensis
TTGGACGATATTGAAATGTTGTTTGAGTCCCTGGACTACACTGATTAGCGGAGAGTAAAATTGATAGGGCACTAGTTACATGACGTTGCTAAGAACTGGTGGATCACAACGAAGAAGGCATTGGAACACCAAGGTACGACTATTACCTGGAATGTGTTTAGAACTGAATTTTATCAGAGGTTCTTTCCAGTGTCGTACAGGAAAAACAAGGGAGCAGAATTTGCCAATTTGAGACAGGGCCAGCTGAATATTGAGGAATATGTGGCCAAATTCTCTTCACTGTTGCGGTTTGCTCCCCACGTAGCTGAACATGATGAGGTCGTTGCGGACCAGTTTATAAATGGCCTGAATCCGGAAATCTTTACTTTGGTAAATACCGGGAGACCGCATAATTTTACGGATGCTCTGAACAGAGCTAAGGGAGCCGAAGCCG
>NW_027353153.1:0-745 GCF_012295235.1 Primulina huaijiensis
GATAGATTGAGATACCTCAATCTTGTAAAGGACCCGAAAAAGTTGGGAATTTCAGCCCCTTGGAAATTGTTCATGCTCAAGTCTAAATGACTCAAATATTTTAGTTCAAGCAAAGAAGAATTTATCTCACCGCTTAGCTCCTCTCCATAACCATGGACACCACTGCCGGAGTACCTGTTTCCTAGGTCGAGCTGGATGATGTTTCTGGTTCTGTTACTATTCCTTCCCAAGAAGAGAGCCTTTTCCACATATCCACGAGATTTTCTTTGAACTTTAGCAGCGCATTCTTCTCATTTTCTTTGCAACTAGAACCGAGATTTTGAGTGCGAAACATACACAAAAAAGTATAAGAAATGAAAACCATTGAAATAGTACCCTTTCCCTACCCATTCTTACTCTACAAAAGAGAGCAACTAAATGTGTGAATTTATGATTTTGATTCACCTGCATCTTAAAGCTAATGACTACGAAGAATTTCCAAGAAATTTTGGAGAACATGTACCGGTCTACTGCAAAATTTGGAGTCAGTCTTGGTAATGTGAAATGTAGAAAAAGATTTCATGTTTCAGATACATTTCCTTTTCCTCATTACTTCCAACAGAATTGCACTCATTCATATAACAAGGAAAGACTTTTCACAATTACTGAAGATGGTTCCATCCTAGGTTTAGTCAATTAAGCAGATTTCAGTGTGTGTGTGTCTCTGGGAAAAGCAGGCACCCCCCCCCCCCCCCCCCCCCCCCCC
>NW_027353154.1:0-745 GCF_012295235.1 Primulina huaijiensis
AGTTCTATTAAATATCTATATTTTATAAGTTTAAATGTATGTGTTGTATAATTAATATTAATATTTTTGCTATTCTACATGTTTGGTAAAACAAGAATAACTTTTGCTTGAAAAATGAGAAGGAGATGATTCTTGAACCTATAGAAAGTTGATTTCAATGTCTACAATATTGATTACAACCATGAGCTGAAATTCTTCACATAATTGAATATTAATGGAGCAACAAGTAAAAGCGGTATAAATGGAATTATTGTTTTACCATGCTTGACTGTATTCACCATAACTCTCAAACTACTAGGTAAAATGTCACAAAATTTTACCACAAACTAGTCAACACAATTATCCACAACTTTTGTTTATGTGAAAGACTCAAATCGGTCGACAAAATTGTTAAAGAGTGGGTGCAAGATGCAATCAATGCTTGTGCTATTCATGAAGACCAATCGCACTAATTATATGTACAAATTAATATTTTATTTTTCTTGTCTTCCCATGTTTGCCTATAAATAGAGGCCTTGTATTAGCTTGAAGGAAGAAAGATTCCATTGTAAAAAAATAAACCTTGTGTGTGAAAATAAAAGTTCTAAATTAGAATATATTTTTTACCATTCATGGGTGTTATGTTAAATTCAAGAAAATTTATGGCAAACTAAATCCATTGATGTCAAGGTGAAAAGATTGCATTCTTAGTCAAATAAGGTTGTTTACAATTTTGTATATTCTTCTTTTATTTATTATGGTTTTG
>NW_027353155.1:0-745 GCF_012295235.1 Primulina huaijiensis
AATGCAAAACTCACACCCACACACTTAATTCAACAACTGAAGAGCAAAAATCCGGTAATCGCACCCCAATGTGCGTAGCAATTAGAATCTCACCACACCAACTAATCCGGGTAGCAATACAATATACGACCCAAGCACAAAATTACTCAGAACAAAGAGAAATACCCGATTCACCCGATGCACAATATCAAAAATTCCTTCAACTAGATCGAGCACAAATTCCAACTATTCTGAAGAGTAGAATAAAATCTGAATAAAACCTTACTTGCACGAGATAACGGTCAGAAATCGGAGTGTGACGGACATTGGGGCTGTGCTTGACGCTGTGGGGTTCAGTTTCAGCGAGGAAGGTGCGGCGGCGGCCGGTGTTTCGAAGAGGGTGGCGACTTGTGTTTATTTCAGAAAAGAGAGGCGGCTGTGTGATTTTCAGAATGAGGGTTTGCATCCTCTTTTTTTTTCTTAAATCAAGTCGCGCGCATATGCGCGCCCTTATTCCGCGCATATGCGCCGAGGTTTCTGTCTTAAATGTCTGATTCTGCATGTCTTCTCGCGCATATGAGCGCCCTGAGTGGCACATATGCGCGGCATCTTCTGCCTTCCGAGTTGGGCTGTGCGCATGTGCGCGACAATAACTCGCGCATATGCGCGAAGCACATTGTCCATAAATTTTTCAATTTTTTTTTTACCTGCAATAAAATACTCAAATCAATATTTGAATTAGAGAAAATGAAAATCAACAAAATAA
>NW_027353156.1:0-745 GCF_012295235.1 Primulina huaijiensis
CAAATCACACAAAATTTGGTACCATATTTCTTGATGGTTTCGATGAAGAAGGCTATGATCCTGGGCTTGATGTCATCGTGGAGATTGATGGGCTTGGATTTGGCCTCTCGAATCATCTTCACCAATTCTTTCAAGTCTCCATAGATGAAGCGATAGGAGTTTCCTTTAAGACCTTGCTGCCTCAACAATTTCTCCAGCCGTTTAGGCCTAATCAGAGTTATATTCGCCACCCTCCATGCGTAGAATAGCACCACTACGGCACAGCAAACAGAAAAGATGAAGTAGATAGCCGCCATGGTTGATTGCGTCCACCGATTGGAGGGTGCTCTCCGTCGTTTTATAGTCTTGGCTGCTTTTGGTAGATAGGATATGGTAGGATTGATTAATTTATCATATTTTATTTTGTGTTTGGTACGATTTTTATTTATCCAGCTCAATTCTTCCTACAAGTTAATAGGTGATATTATGTGTGATTAAATAATACCTCCTTCCTCCGATTCCTCCGAAGGATTATTAATCCCTCCTCTATCCCTACTCTTTTTCCAATTTTACCCTTCTTCCTTCACCGTTATTGAACCACCTCGGTTGCCGGATCGCCACCGCCGACCTCGCCGAACCTTGCCGGACCGTCGCCGTCGCCGGAATTCGCTGCCGTCGCCCTCGCCGGAAATTTGCCGGACGCCACCGCACAGCCGCTGCCGGACCACCGCACAGCCGTCGCCGTCGGACCGCCGCCATCGGAGTG
>NW_027353157.1:0-746 GCF_012295235.1 Primulina huaijiensis
CTCACAAAATACGATCCGTGAGACCGTTTCACACAAGTTTTTGCCCTAAAACAAAGTGTGAGGAAGCTTTAGTTTTTTCCCTAAAAAACATAGAAAATCCTAATTACTTGGAATAAAATTGAATTTAAAAGACCGATCAATTGTTACACTGCAGCTTCATTTGTTATTCAATTTTTTTTAATATATTTTCAATTAAAAAAAGTTTCATCTTGACTTCATGATAATTGTCTTAAAATTTCTGTAAATATATATGTGTGTGTGTTTTCGAAATATATATTTTCGAAATCCACAATCACATTCTTATTTGTCGAATTTGTTTCTCTTGAAATCATTTAAATAATTTGGTACCAAAGGTAGGCTTAAATTTGGACACAAAAACAAGCGAATGTGATTGTTTTATTTATGAAGAAAGTATTACAAGGAGAAGACAGTACTAATTTCTATCTTCAATTCGGTCATTTATTCAACGTTCGGACATATATATTTGTTCTCTCTTGAAACTTCCATATTATGACCTGCAATTTAATACAAAACGAATATCATCAATAAAAAAATAAACTCTGATCAAATTAAAATAAAGACAAAGAAATTCAATGATGATTATAACTATATTAGTATAATATTAAATTAGCAGCTCACGGGGTATAATCGATTAGGATCTTTCCGGCGTTAAGGTCTGCGATAGTAGAGAAAGCTTCTTGAGAAAGGTCAAGCTGATTATCGACGCATCCCGGGCAAAGATCGAC
>NW_027353158.1:0-746 GCF_012295235.1 Primulina huaijiensis
GTGGGGGTGGATGGATGTTGGAAGGGAATAAAATGAGGATTCTGTATGCCGAAAGTGAGGTTTCTATTGGATTTTCAAACGGTTCTTTTGGCTTCACTTTTTAGGTTCACATGAAGAATTTATTATGGAAGGAAACATGTAAAGATCCATTGATGTGTGTATACTATATATTAGGACCACATATGTATGTGCCAACCATCATCAAATTTAATTAGCCATCTTTATTTCTTTTTTCTCCTACTTTGTACATTGCATTAATTAATTTTATGAATGGAGTTTGTATTTTTAAATTTAATGAGTGGAGTTGTAGATGTTAAGTAATCATTACTACACCGTGTAACATTGTTGTCTATTCATCCTAATGTTGAATATATATATTCAACATTAGGATGAATAGACAACAATGTTACACGGTGTAGTAATGATTACTTAACATCTACAACTCCACTCATTAAATTTAAAAATACAAACTCCATTCATAAAATTAATTAATGCAATGTACAAAGTAGGAGAAAAAAGAAATAAAGATGGCTAATTAAATTTGATGATGGTTGGCACATACATATGTGGTCCTAATATATAGTATACACACATCAATGGATCTTTACATGTTTCCTTCCATAATAAATTCTTCATGTGAACCTAAAAAGTGAAGCCAAAAGAACCGTTTGAAAATCCAATAGAAACCTCACTTTCGGCATACAGAATCCTCATTTTATTCCCTTCCAACATCCATCCACCCCCAC
>NW_027353159.1:0-747 GCF_012295235.1 Primulina huaijiensis
AGAGCAGCTAATTTGCCTTGGACTTGATCTCTGTGCTGGCTAACTTGTCTGGCTGACGCAAACTGGACTCAACTGATGATGAACTGCATTGATCATCTATTTTGATCTGATATGGCAATGAAGCGACGGTACACTGCTGATGATTAAGCTCCTAATCATCCAACATTTTAGTGTAGTTGGGTTTCGTCTGTTGATCAGCCGAACTGTAGGCTGACAACTGAAATCTTGTCTGTTGATCAGTTTAGCTATTCTGTTGTCAGTTTGAACTCAAAACCCTGCAAGTAGCTAAAACAACAAAATACGGAGTCGAGAGAAGTGGCGACAATATTAGTTGCAGATCCAAAGATCTTCTCTCTTCCCATAAACTCATATAAAATTTTTAAGACGATTTTGAAAACCATTAATTTAAATAACATTTTGAAACAAATTTTAAAAATATCACTTTTCAAATGTTCTTCTTAGAACAGCTAGCTCTGATACCGATTGATGGATCGGTTCTAACAACTATGAGAGTGCTTCAAAAACATATTCTCAATGAGCTTCAATAGCTCGTGTTCTAAGAAAGTAAACACCGATGAATTAAATCGAGGTTGGTTTTAAACCAAGCGTAAAATACTCGAAATAATAATTCGTTAAGAAAGTTGATTAGTTTAAAAGCCTTTTAGCTTGTGTGAACTGAATAACTGAAACGAGGGGGATCATTTCTTGCTTGTATCAGTTCAGTTATGGTGAGAACTGAACTGATAT
>NW_027353160.1:0-565 GCF_012295235.1 Primulina huaijiensis
CGGCACGGTCGACGCCGCCGGCCGGAGGTCCGCCGGCGGCGGCCGTAGCTACGCCCGCGGGTCGCCGGGGTTCGTGCTTGGGGCTTGCAGAGATGTTGGCCCGCCGGCACGCCCCCAACGAAGGCTCGGACTGCCCCATGAACAAACACCCTCACCCCCCTATAGTATACTTAGAAAAAAAATCGAAAGTGACTGCAGTGGACATTGAATTGGTCAGGAGTCATAACAAAATTTTCCATTTTACGTGTTTTTTTTTTCTTATCCAAATACCAATCCAACACCACAGACACATTATTTAAATATGAAAACTCGACGAGAAACAACATTGTCTCGTGAGATTCGTCGTTTTTGTCGCCCGTGTCGGCCATCGGCGCACCGGCTCGCGTGTCATTGGGCGCATCAGGATTTTATTCCGAATTCAAATCCAACGCCACAAATGCGTTATTTACGTAGGAAAACTCGGGGGAAAACAATCTTCGCTCGGGAGAATCATCATTTATCTCGCATGTTTGCGCTAAAAACCCCGTCTACCTGCAGCCCTTGTCTCTGGGGCTAGCAACTTCGG
>NW_027353161.1:0-747 GCF_012295235.1 Primulina huaijiensis
TAAACCCACTTTACACCAATTGTGTTATGCCCTTTTGGAAGATCACATAGCTCCCACGAATCATTTCTTTCAATGGCTGTAATTTCAGCATGCATATCCTTTCTTCATTTTGATTCTTTGACAACTACTTTAAAAATGGTAGGATCACAATCTCCCTCAGAATGTGGTGTTATTGGCCCAAAAATTTCGGAATGAACAAGCTCCAATGTCTTCTTTGTCCTCCATGATTTCTTTGTGGGAATTGATTACAGTGTTGTTTTCTAACAACACATTCCTCACAAAATTGAGAAGAATCTATAATTTGAGGAAGCCCTGTCACTACGTTATTTTGCTGTAGCATTTTTAATCCGTCAAAATTCAGATGCACATAGCAAAAGTGCCATAGCCATGCCTCGTCTTCTAATTTTGCTGAGAAGCATGAATGTGTAGTGTTGTGGAGATAAAGTGGGAACATACGATTCACCGTCATGTTAACTTGAGCAATTAAGCCCAACTTTGAGTCTTGAATTTGACATACTCTATCTTCGATAAAAATCTCATATATTTTTTTCTTGCAACTTACTCACACGAAACAAGTTGGTCTTTAAATCTGGCAAAAAAGAACATTAGCGATAGTGTGGGTGGAATTTCCTTTGGTTTGGATTGTTATCTTTCTTTTTTCCCATGACAGAAATTTTAGAGTTGTCACCAAATTTAACAGAGTTGCAAAGGAAATCTTCCAATTCAGAATATGACTTCTTCTCTCCA
>NW_027353162.1:0-747 GCF_012295235.1 Primulina huaijiensis
TAAAAAAAAAAAAAAAAAAAAAGGAATTATTTATTTTATTTGTATTGTCCATAAAAATTCAAGCTATATGTGTTTTCGTATGCTATTTAAGTTAACCAAAAGTTTTTTTTTTATAATTGGTTTTTGGGTAAAATATTGTACATATTTTATTAAAACTATATGCATGAATCATCATTTATTTATCATTTTCATGGGCAGTTTGTACGAGAATAATCTTTTGTCGATTGAATTTCGAAATACTAGATCGCACAATTTATTTCTAGATCTCAGCAAATACGTGAAAGCTTGGACACAGTTGTAGGAATAAGAAAGTTTTCCAGGCTTATTGAATGAGTTTTCAGCCGAAATCAGTACACTTTTGAACAAGGATTAGTTTTCTAATGCTTGCGAGAAAGAAGAACTTCATTGACAACCTTGTCGAGATTCTCGCGAGATGAACTTTTTGCAGATTCTTCAGCCGATTTCTTCCACTCGACAGCCCTTCTCTTCATTTCTTTCCCTTTATCTCCACTCATCAACTCTACAACAAGATTTCTCACTTCATCCCTCTTCACATTATTGTCGATCTCCATGCCTATGCCCCAATGAGTGCAGCAATACCAGCAGTTGGTCTGTTGCTCCGCGAAAAACGGCCAACAGATCATCGGCACCCCGCTGCATATGCTTTCGAGGGTCGAGTTCCATCCACTGTGAGTCAAGAAACCTCCAACAGAAGGGTGATTCAGAACTTTTTCTTGAGGGCACCAA
>NW_027353163.1:0-748 GCF_012295235.1 Primulina huaijiensis
ATACGGAGCTTTTCTCACCCCAGAGGGGGCTGTTGTTGCCTTTGTATGTGGACAATGACAATTACTCCAGGATATCATGAGACATGAGAGGGTACTTCTGGAGGGAGTCGAAGTTGAGCTGAGGTTTTATGTTTTGTTTCTCAGTATATATATGTATCCATAATATCCAAAACCATTCATGTAGAATAAGTAAATAAAGAAATAAAAGTATAAAATTCAACTCAATAAATTCTAGAATCTTAACAGTCTATAATTAAAAGCGATAAACCATAAAATCATCAAAAAACTAACATATGCGGAATTTCTAGGTCCTCGTGTATTCACTGCGCCTCCCGGATGATTTTATAGTTCATGCGTAGATATGAACATTTTCAATTTAAAATTATCATTTTTAGGTGAAGTCTGATCCCCAAAAGTGACAACATTCATTCGATTGATCAATCTATAAACCAAAGTACTAGGTCGCAGGGTTCAACGTCCACTCCTTCGACGATCACACCGACTGGATCCATTATCATCGAGATTCTCGTCCCTGTTTTCGATGGTTCACACACTTTTTTCATTGAAAGTTCACCGTTCCTGTTTTCAACGGATCCCTTACTATTTTTACGACACGATCTTTTCGTATTCCTCGAAAATATTTTTCTTTAGTTTATCATTTCATAAAACATTCATAACTTTCCTTATTCTTTAAAAATTACCAAAAAGATGTTTTATATCATTCATATACGTCGAGATTGCTAAAAAT
>NW_027353164.1:0-748 GCF_012295235.1 Primulina huaijiensis
TCTTGGTACCTCATAGCCAACTTCTTTTTCCACCAACAGCTTTGCATTGAATCCTTGATCAGCTATCATTGGAAGAAGGATCAAAGGGTGTCCAAAGCCAAGAGACTCAACAATGGTTCCCCATCCAGAATGGAAGAGACATCCTCCAATTGCAGAATGAGCAAGGATTTCCAGTTGAGGAGCCCATCCTTGAATAACCATGCCTTGGCTTAGGGTACGGTTAGCAAATCCAGGAGGGAGCAAGTCTAAGCTGTGTACTTCTTGTGGCTTCCTCAGTATCCAAACAAAAGGTAATCTTGAAACCTCGATTCCAAATGCAAGTTCATGTATCTGCTCGATTGGCATCTTGTATTCACTTCCGAACCCAACAAAAACTACAGACTTGGCCTTTTGTGCATCCAACCATTTGAAAGCGTCGGACCAGTTTGAATTAACTTCACTTCCTTTCATGTTTTCTGCAGGTACCGGGGGAAGTACACCTATTGGGAAAACTGGTTTTTGATAGAGTTCTCGTACAACACTTATGTACTCTCCCTCAAATTCATCACAGCTTCTGAATGCAACAAAGCTGCAGTCTTCTATGCTTTTGGCTAGACGATGGCCACTGGATACACCTGATGCATCAGGGAACTTAAGACTACTCCACATCCTTGTTGCGTAATCTGGTCTTGTTGCTATAAGACTAGGAAAAGGGATCCAATCTGGTGGCATGGTGAAATGTTCTGGACTTGGACGTCTATTACCAGTC
>NW_027353165.1:0-748 GCF_012295235.1 Primulina huaijiensis
TGAATGACCCAAATAAGATATTCGACTCACGAAATTGATCCGTGAGAGCGTGTCACAAGTTTTTGTGAAGTTTTTATTGTCTTTTGTGATAGTACTCAATCAATCGCAAAAGAATATCAATACTCAGCGGAGATTCAGGGATATACTGCAATCAAATTATGAAATATCTCTGTCAGATAATTAACATATTCTAAGTTTTGTTTAATTGTTAACTACGTATTTTGGCCCCCCATTAATCCCAGTCCTCCAAGTTCCAACTTATATATATATATATATATAAACTATCTCCTGATCTTTGTTAAAATGGCCACGTTTTGGTGTAGCATGATATTTTTGACCCCCGAATTACTGGTTCTTGGTTGCCAGTGAAAATGGTTTCTGTCTTTTGCTGAGCTGCAATACCGATGTTGCTACAACGTAGTCTTCATGGACATTCGTGCTTTGATACGGAAACCATACGTTTCCCCCACTAGCACATGTGTTTGGCAGACAAAATAACAAGCCCACATATAAATTGCGTCTTTTCTGTGTCCCCTGTACACAACCTTCCAATTCTGTTGGTGCTAATATTGTAGGTAGGGCGTAGGTCTTGTTGTTGGGATTTCATGTGTCCCAGCAAAATCTTTTACACCATCTAAAAAGGGGTAAAATATCGGTGGAGTACTCGATCGTTTTCCCATTAAGTAAGTTGAATTTCAAATCAGATTTCATGTAGAGAAGAGAAGGAAAGAAGAGAGAAATCAGGACT
>NW_027353166.1:0-749 GCF_012295235.1 Primulina huaijiensis
TTTCGAATTTTGAGTACACATACTCTTGTTCATATGTGTTTTTAGAAGTACGTGTGTTCAAATTTTGAAAAAACCTAAAGTTAATATATCATTTTTTTCATAAGAGGTTTCAGTACTCTCAAGATTTTACAGTAGTAGTATATACAATTAACTCAAAAAATTATAATTAGTAATAGAAATTATCAAAAAAATCAATTATATAATAGGAAATATACTAAAATACAACTAAAAAATAAGTTAACATCTCTTCGTGTTATTTTCCTAATTTTTTGGATTTATTAAGTTTCTCGAGCATCACAAATAAAATTTATTAGGAATAATCATAATGATACTTGTTTTTTTTATTTTCGTTATTTAACTATCCAATATTTTTAACAAATTTTATCTTTAGTGAATAATAACTTGGATACAACTATTCTGATTTTTAAACGAAGATAACTATTATTGTAATTCTTTACGAACGATTAATTGGAAACACATTTCTTCAAGCTCCAATATTAAGTCTATGATTGAAGTCTTAGTTTCTCTTCTAGTTATCGCCAAATTAAAACTATGAACTTTTCATGCATATCTTTCTTCAAAACCATAATATACCAATATCTCGACATTTAAAATTACATACTATCAATCACAATTTCGAGTATCACGTAGAATCTAATTTAATATCCAACACGAACATATAGAATCCATCACCATCATATCAAATATCATAAGAAATCCGTTAATATTGAAGTAAACAAAAATCAGTT
>NW_027353167.1:0-749 GCF_012295235.1 Primulina huaijiensis
AAAAAAAAAAAAAAAAAAAAAAAAAAAAAAAAAAAAAAAAGGTAATCGAGCGCGGTATTTGAGTTATTGGGCTTGCGGGCTATTCATGGAATTTTAGCGGGCCTTGAAATGTAAATTGGGTTCATTATATGGGCTTTTTACTTATAAAAGCGCAATAATTTGAGTGGACCAATTACAGTGGATAAGAAATTGAATTAAAGGTTGTATTTGATTTAAATTTCAATTGCATTTAGATGTTTTGTTTACTGATCTCATGACTCAAACGATACTATGTAAGGTGTTGAGAGATTATATCGAAAATATGGATAGTGTGTGAATGAATTCAAAAGCACGTTTGAAACGCTTTCTTTTAAGAAATGTTTTCTCTCTCACTTTAGTCACAGGGATGTGAAAAATTTCTCTCAAGATACAATGAAATAATTCTGTATTTCTAGATAACTAAATCAAATCAGAATCTCAATTAATTTCTTGAACTAATGATGCCATATATATAAAAATGAAACATTTATTCAGAACGGACGTGACTCTTCATGAAACAGTGCACTTTTTCATGAAAACAAATCATGAAACAATGTGTTATTTTCAAAGAGTTGCCTTACTCCTTGCGAAAGGTTGTGTGGATTCTGAATAGCCCCACGACCTGACCGGGCAGGTCGATTCCCGCGACCTGACCGAACAGATTGATCCCCGTAATTTTCGCAGTCGTAACATTGTTCGTTGTCAACAAAATAAATTATGAAAAAATGTTC
>NW_027353168.1:0-749 GCF_012295235.1 Primulina huaijiensis
CCTCTTTTGACGTTTATTAAAAGTGTAAAATAAAAAAATCCGATAATCTTAACATCACACACAAACTTGAGATTTATTTTACATTTAATTTGATTTCTTAAGAATATAAGATAATTACAAACCTAACGACATAAAATGCAAGATTCATATAAATCTAATGGGATGTTTGTAAATTTAGAAACTATTTCATTTTTTTGCTATAGTATACTGAAATGGGGAAAGTTGGGTGAGTGATTCACTGGGTCGGATAGGTTCTTCTCGGGCACACTGGAGATCAGACAGATGATACTAAGGCTGAATAATCTGTACACTTGCATAGCATAGAACATTATTGGGATACCAGAAGGTTTTCCATCGTGATCACTCTAACGTTCAAGTCAATCAAGTGTTTTTCACAAAGAAAAATGTAATAAGAGAATGTATATTGAGTAATTGTGCATAAATGTTAAGTGAATAGAGGAAAATGTAATGATGACATTGTTTTCGGTGGTCGGTTTCTACTTATGACGAGATGGTTGCTCATGTCCTGACTTCTGACACTGTCACAACTGACATCTCATAATGCCTCTAGTCTAGTCACATAATTCTTACGTTCGTCGAGTGACACGCCAATGATTTCGAAGCATTACATCTCATATCTATGGACCCAGAATTGACACATGTACAGAGGTGCTCAGACTGATGATCGTGGTTCGAGAACGAGAAGGTTCGCCCCAACATTCCCCACTTGTCCGACTGTTGCTGAGCAG
>NW_027353169.1:0-749 GCF_012295235.1 Primulina huaijiensis
TTAAACACAGAAACTGAAGAAATTTCACGTCCATGGAAGAAACTTGTTGGAATCTGAAAAAAAGGATTTTCCAACAAACAAGAATTAATGAATTACAGCTAGGGATTTGAGTGGGTGACTCAGAGAGAAAAAGTGACTGCTTTTATGAACAAGAACCAAAAAAATTATTAGAAAGTGACACAAGATTCGAGTGGATTTGAACTTTCAACCAAAAGGGTGCTGATAACTTGAGGAATAACTGGTAGTTTAGCACAAAGAATTGATTTTTTGCACTACAAAATCTTGGGATTTCTCGCGACAGGATAAAGTCCGGTAATTACACTGTGCGAAGTGGGTTACAGAAAATTCTTGAAAAAATCTGAGGATCTGTAGAAACAAAATGTCAAGGAGTTGTTTTCACTTGCAAGAAATTTAGTGGGATCTTTACAAGATTAGATTTTAATTGGTGGGGTCATTAACACCATATTATGGACCATCGTTTCTGCACAAACACCAAAATTTACTGTTTAAGTGAGAAAAAGCCTAAGCAAAAACAGTACCCAAGTTTGACTTGTAACCTTCTCATCGTCGTCGCATCTACATTGGTGTTAAAGCACTGACTGAATTTTTTAATATTGTTTTAAATTTTCTTTGTGGCACTTGCCAGACACCAAGCACGCGCCAGCAAAAAGCGTGAGGAATGGGCAAGTCTTGGCCCACCCCCCACATGCCCACTTTCCTTTTTTTTTTAAAAAAAAAATTATTTTATT
>NW_027353170.1:0-749 GCF_012295235.1 Primulina huaijiensis
AATGTAGAAGGGCCTAGATGATAGGAATTTCAGAATCTTATGGCCTTATTTGAGTATAATGCAAATATTATCATAGGCAGAATTTGGATAACGGGCGTAGCTACTTACGCTTTTATAGATTCAGGAGCTGCACATTATTTTATATCTGAATCTTTTGTGAAACAATTGAAAATCTTAACGGAGGATGTGGTGCCGGGATTTAAAGTCACAGTGCCTTCGGGCGAACATATGGTCTTGACGAGCATGGTCAAGGATGTGGAACTCAAATTGCCAAGCAACGTCATTCGAGCAGACCTTATTGTATTGCCATTGTCCGAGTTCGAAATTATTTTGCGCCTAGATTGGCTCACACTGAACGGAGCTACTATCGATTTCCAACGGAGGTCAGTATCTATTAGACTGTCCAATGGGAGAGCATTCATCTTTGAGGTGACACAGAACAATCAAATGCCACACATTATTTCCTGAATTCGTGCGAAGAAGCCTATCCGGAGAGGCTGTCAAGGTTTTCTTGCGAGTATTATATCCTTACACGACACTGACAGTCGATCGATTGAAGATGTGGAAGTTGTCAAGGATATTCCGGATGTGTTCCTTGACGACTGTTTCGGGCATCCCGCCCGAGAGAGGTTGAATATGCTATTGAGTTGATGCCTGGTACCGTGCCGATATCTAAGGAACCATAACACCTAACACCTGCTGAGATGAAAGAATTAAAAGATCAAATTCAAGAGCTGCTAGACAAGGGA
>NW_027353171.1:0-749 GCF_012295235.1 Primulina huaijiensis
TTTAAATTTAATTGATTTTATTATTATTTTATTTTTAACTGAAATTGTTTACATCACAATTTTGCTAATTATTATTTAATATTGTAAATGTTATTAATTTTGCCATTTTTTTTAATGTATTTTATCATCAATCATTATCGTCATTTTAAATAAGTCAAATAGATTCAATTTGGTTCATTTATTTTTATATAAGAAAACTAAATTGAATAAATTAATAAATTTTATTACATTTTTAAATATAAAATCCATTTTAATATTTTTTCCAAAAATTCGATTATCCTTTTTGTTTATCATTATTCATACTTTATCAAATTAATTTCTGATATTGTTATTTAAAAAATTATTACTGATATTCACCAGTAACTTTTCCATGTTTTAACTCGTTTTAACACGAAAAAGATGTGTTAAACGACCTGCACTACATATCTAATTTTCTTTTTTAAAAAACACTGAAATTACATCCAACTGAATTACTCCGTTGAAAAGAAACACGAATAACATTCCATCGGCAAATCTGAATATCCATCATTTTATATAAAATCACAAGTAAATTTCACCAAAGGCAAAAAGTTCATATCTCGGACACTAGAAAGCAACAAATCTAAACGAAAAATCAAATCCGACTCAGTCCTTCAAAAGCTTAGGCCTCTGCATCCTCTACAAGATGGACAATCTTGGAGGTGGGCTTTGCCAATAAATCAGTGTACTCTTGGAAAGGTGATTTCGTGAATCTAGTCTCCCTCCAAAAA
>NW_027353172.1:0-749 GCF_012295235.1 Primulina huaijiensis
TCGAAATTATAAAGCTCCGTGCGCACCTCCATCGACACCGTAGAATCAGGAGCACAGTTTGCGAAGAAGAGCGAGTACTCATTCGGGGAAGTGATAGGATAAGAGCGCTCGAACGAGGAATGCGGCGTCGGAGACAGATCTCGAAAAGTGAAGAGGTGGGTAATGTATTTGGATTCAAGAACGCAGAAGGACGAGGTTTGTTGTAGTTCAATGAGGACTTGAATAAGAGATTCCTCAGTTAGGAGGAAGAATCCGAGGTGGGAGGGATCGGCGGACGCGCCGGGGGAATCGACGGAGACCGAGGACACCGAGATGTTGGCTTGACCGGTGTGGGTGAATCCGAATCGCTCGAAGAGAATCATGGGACGAGTATCGGAGGAAATCTTTAGGGTTTTAATCTCGGCGGCCATGGGCGGAAGGATGACAATGAGGGAGAATACGAGGAAGATGAAGGATAATTTCGTCATTTGGGTACGATGGAGACGGCTGAAGGCTACTGATGTTCGGAGGAAGGAGTTGAATGTTGCGTGCAAAGGGATTTTTATTCCGATAACGCCCCCAAGATCTGGATCGCCAGAAGGAAGCAATGTAAGCGACTTCCTACCAGAGGAGGCAAATTAACAGTATGTTTGGACAAGAAAAAAAAATGAATTTGGAATTGGATGGATTTAAAATTATATCAGTGTTTGATAAAAAAAAATTTAAATGTAATTTGAATTTTATTTTAATCATTAAAATTAATTTATTTT
>NW_027353173.1:0-750 GCF_012295235.1 Primulina huaijiensis
ATATATATTATAAAATCGAAGTCATATTGTAACCCGAGGCCGAGAAAAAATGGTTTTGCAGTCCAAATATGAACTAGAAAGTATTGCGATTGATGTTTAACGGATGTACTTAATGACAAATTGACAATTTGAATTGGTATTAAATAACGAGATGGACTGATTTAATTAGTCTGGTAAAGTCTACTAAATACATAATTAATGGACTAATTATTTATTTAATTTCCAACGATTTTGGCTCTTAAATTGCACGACCGATTAAAAAAACTATGGCTCACAAGGAAAAATAAGTAATGTTGTTTGTATATATTCATTTAACTAATTATCAATCAAAGCACACAGTTTTAATTTACCATTTGGAATAAAATAGTACATAATATAATATAATTAAGAATAAAAGAACACTTCCATCCAAGCATACTTTTTTATATATATACAAATTAATTCTCAATTTATAATACAATGAACAACGAATACGCATTGGCAAGTTAGATAGAGGAAATATTTTAATTTGAAAGGTAAAATATTTTTTAACAAGTTAGAGGAAATTGATTCCTAGTTATAGTTTCATAGGTTGCTGGCCTAGTCTATAATTGAAGTCCGGTCTCCCAAAAGAACAATAATTGATGGAATAAATGAACAAAAAATAAATGATCATGTGTTTGATTTTTCATTTATAATATTTTTATCCAATTATAGAATCAGAAGATAGAGGTTGTAGGGCAAAAAATTTAAAAACTTTAGGGAGAAAAG
>NW_027353174.1:0-751 GCF_012295235.1 Primulina huaijiensis
AGAATCAGCCTGGAATGCTCCATGAAAGTAGAGAAAGGAACTCTGCAATTTACAGGAGGTTTGTAACAAGTATAATCTACCAAATAAATCGATCTCGGCTTCGACATAAAGTAGACAGTGGCTACGAAAATGATCAGGAAACAAGAACACAGAACTTTGATGAAATCGAATTGGAGTGAATTTAGAATGGTCAGCATTTCTTGAGGGCCTGAACGTAGGATTTCAATGGAGATCCCGAGCATGATTGGGATTAGCAAGAATGTGAGAATGTGGTTGACGAGGTATTGGTAGCCCAGTTTCACGTACTTGAGCTTGACGGAGCTAGAGAAATTTGGCAGAACCTGCGGCATTGTTTCTGGCGACGGCTGCGGAGGGAGGATTTTAGACAAAAGAAGGTGGTTGAGTGAGGAGTTTAAAGAGAGAGCAAGGAGGGAGCAATGAATGAAGGCAGGTAAGAAGATTTAATGAACAACTTTACGTCACACAACGCTCCCTTAGCTGGAGCATTATATTATTCTAACCTTTTTATTGCTTAATTTATATTATGAAATTAAATAAAAATATTTCGTTTCCTTTCCTAATTTTTAGCACATAATAATAAATTCTCGAGGGTTCTTCTATTATACAAATTAAACAAAGTGAACATAATCAATGCAAGTTTCCAAATTTAAAATCACAAACAAGTTACTCACTATTGGCTGGCTACTTCTGTTTTGCCGAGAAATATTTCTAATATATTATATTCTTAATG
>NW_027353175.1:0-752 GCF_012295235.1 Primulina huaijiensis
TACGGAGGAATATTCTGATACCTTATTCCGTTGCAGTACTGATTTCGAAAGGTTGGACTTTTATTTTCAATTTCGGTGCTCAATATTTTATAAATTAATTATAAGATCACAGGGGATTTTTTTATTTTTATTTTTTTTGGTTACACGTATTTTTACAAGTTTCCATAAAAATGATAATCGGAATTCATGTACGGTACTAAAAATGTAAGCATGGATTTGCTTGCGTTTCCATTGCTTTGCTTGTTGAATATTTTTTTTATAGTTCACACCTTTAGTATTTTTCACTTCAAATAATTGTAAGAATATAAGCAATTCAACTCATGAAAAATAATATTATTTTTTTATGTTTAAATTATTATTTTCCACTGCAAAAATATCATTTTTCGTTATATATATTACGAAGAAATATTGCGTAATTTATATTGATTTGAGTGAAAAATATTATTTTTTTTATTTCAAAATTATTATTTTTTATTGCAGGTCTGGACCAAGTCGACACTTCCCATGTGACAAGTCCTTAAGACCTTTGAACAAGAGACCAACTCAGAAATCCCTAAAGTACGATCGATTGAATAGTTTCATTATATACACTATCATACCTTTTATCAATTTTTGAAAAAGTATATATAAATTTCTAATAAAAAATTTATTTTGATTGTTTAAATACATACGTCAGTGCTTTGAACGTACGTATATCGTTAGGCGATGATGTTCGATCGTCTCCCCAAAGTCATTATCCGATAAGATTATTT
>NW_027353176.1:0-752 GCF_012295235.1 Primulina huaijiensis
GGTGAAATTTATTTAATTCCTATCACTGCGACTGCAAATTTTTGAATTTGGTAAATCCCTGTTATCATAGTGTAAAGAGTCAAACCGCATAATCTATTGACTTTAAATTTTAATCTAAGGAACTGTTGTCAGTATTATTCAGTTATATTCTTGATCAATGCGACTCAAGGAAATGGTTAGAAAACACGATCGGCGGCGTGGAAACGGATGTTCTTCTAATATCTTCAATATAATCTTTATCATGTGTCCTTATGAGATTATCACATGTTTCTGGACATTCAAAATCCAAATGTCAGTCCAGTTATGTACAAATATTTTCTGAAGTGAAGTTATGAATATTTTCACTGCTAAACTTGAATTTCATATTATCTTGAAGGTTTTCTTTCCTCGTAGATCCCAATACTGAAATTTCAATGTATGAAAGTAGCATTCTCGATCTGAAAATGGAAACACCTACAAATTTATGAAACTTTATCTTCAAAACATGGAGCGGAAGGAGGCATACGAACCCCCTTCCTCCGAGGATCGCTCTGAAAAGAACTAAAAGACCATTAACATATATAAATAATGGCATAGAGGATGTTTTCCCTTGTTTCGTGCTTAAAGTTGATGCACTTTTTTCTATAATATATTCGGTCAGAGTATAATTCTATGCATGTGTCTTATACCTTGTTGATCTTAACACGGGGATGGAAATTGGCGAGTACAAGAAGATTATAGCCTACTTGGCCGGTCCAGACTAGGGATGCGAG
>NW_027353177.1:0-752 GCF_012295235.1 Primulina huaijiensis
GCCCAAGTCACGAGTCACAAACTCAACGGGCAAAATTATTTGCAGTGGTCTCAATCTGTCTTAATGTTCATTTGTGGTAAAAGCAAGGATGATTATATCACAGGTGCAGCTACAGCTCCGAAGGAAGATGATTCTACATTCAAAGCGTGGAAAGCCAACAATAATATGGTCATGTCATGGCTTGTCAACTCCATGACTCCTGAAATTGGTGAGAATTTTCTACTATATGCCACTGCTGCCGAGATTTGGGAAGCAGCCAAGGTAACCTTCTCCAGTTCTGAAAACACTTCCGAAGTGTTTGAGACTGAGAGCCTCCTCTATGAGCTAAGGCAAGGTGATCTTTCTGTCACTCAATATTTTAGCTCACTCACGAGACATTGGCAGAAAATAGATCTCATCGACACTCAAAAGTGGACTTGTCCTGAAGATGGTAAACTCTATAGACAAATCGTTGAAACCAAGCGTGTTTTTAAGTTCTTGTCTGGACTCAACAAAGAACTGGATGAGGCCCGTGGGCGTGTCATAAGCATCAAGCCATTACCCTCACTCAGAGAGGTATTCTCTGTTATTCGACATGAAGAGAGTCGAAGGAAAATTATGATGTGTGATTCCACAACTCCTGTCTCAGATGCTTCTGCTTTGGCAGCCTCTGTTGAAACACAGAATCAGATACATGCTACCAAGGTTTCTAATGACAGAAGGAACCACAAAACACGTCCTTATTGTGAGCATTGCCGTCGTCCAGGACACAC
>NW_027353178.1:0-754 GCF_012295235.1 Primulina huaijiensis
GATCTTACGAAGGGAGTTGGTCAAGCATTCACTTTCGACCTCTTCATCTAAGCTATGACTGCCCGATTCTTCGGTAAAAACTTGCTATCTCCGTAAATTGCGAGTCTTCTTGAACTTACACCCACTGGAAGGTCTTGTGAGTAAATATGAGCTTCACTAGAGTGTTTTTGTTAGAACTTTATTTGTACAAGTAAAATGAGATGTGATTCTAAAGTACCATACAACATTTCTAATTTTTTTAAAATATCTTCCCTCCTAAATTTTATTTTATGTTTGCTTAGCTTTTTGTATAAACATTTTTTTTGTATTAAAGGAACATTATCTGTTTGATTTTTCAATCTCAAAAACAAAAAAAAAATTAACGAAAAAGGAAAATTGAAAATTTATTCTTTTCTATTTGTCTCGTCTTCTATGTTTTCGAATTTCAACATTATTCTGTTATCATTTTTATTTTTCAATTTTAGGATTTTTTTTTATATGTCGTGTTGATACATCTAGCAAAACTTGACTTGAAACAGTTAAACTTGATATGGGCGCATAGTTAATTTGGTCTATGTATTTATGCACAACACATTTTTCACTGTGATTTTCTTTTTGATTTTGACATTTTCTTCTTCACCAACTTGCCTATTTTATTACCAAGTCATTTCATATTTGGTGCTTCTTTACTAAATATATTTTCAACCCAAAATTCTATTTTAAAACCATTCTATTTTAAAATAGTGCAGTTTCTGCATCAAATACGATATTCATC
>NW_027353179.1:0-754 GCF_012295235.1 Primulina huaijiensis
AAGAGGTGCATTCAAAACTTCAGACTCAAACTGAAGCATCCTACGCCTTTTTGCTTGAGAGGAAGGCTCCCTGCATTCCTCTGACTCTGCTTTCCCTGTAAGTTCTGCAGTAGTTAAACAACATGCATTTATACCACGATATCCCAATCCGGAGTTTTCTGTGCAGCGACAATACCGATATCAACTAATTGTTGTTTCCATATACTGTTGCCAGATGACATATCTTCACATTCGAAAAATACAAGATGCAAACTGTTGTGTGAAGGAATCAATATATAAGACTGATTTGCAATCTAAAAGTGTGCACTTTTATGGGACACAACCTTTTATGCAACTTCTTTGTGCATTTGAAACATGTAGAATAATCAATAAACCATTCGGCCATATCTGTGCAATGCTTAGTTTTTTAAACCAAGAATGTTAAAGAAGAAGCATGTTACGAACACATTAATGTGTCGTCACTTGTTCCTCACCCATCGCATGAATTCATATTTTAATCTTAACATGGCTACCGTCTACCGGAATAGAGATACATTTGTACCTCTGTCTTTGCTTGTAAGTCCATTGGGTAAGGATGATAGCTGATTTGAAGAAAGTAGAATCGTTCGAAACAAAGAGCACAAGCGCAATTACAAAATGAGAAGAAATGGTGACACTTAGTATAAGTACAGGATGAGTAAGGCCCCACCCCCACCTTTTTCGATTACAAGGCAAGTTAAATCCCCACAGGCCTTGACTGGAGTAGTTTCATCAT
>NW_027353180.1:0-754 GCF_012295235.1 Primulina huaijiensis
TAAAGTTATATCGTATAATACATATGTTAACATTCAATTCAATCATATCATATAATGATATTACATAATTATATATGATATGATCTTTTATATATCACTTGTATATATATCATGCAATATCACTTATACAATTAAATATTATAACATATGATTTCATATGATATGATAATTACATATCATACAATATCAGCTTCTGCCCTTGAGGTCTATCCATCAACTCCAATGTTTTATTGACCTTCAAGGACATCATCTCCTCATCCATTGCTTGTAACCATCTCAAGCTATCCTTTCATTGTACAGCCTCTACATTTGGTTCTTATTGTTCTTGTATGTTATCCGCTACAGCCAAAGCATAATAAATTTCGTCAAAATATACATACCTGACAGGGTGTATAATTTGTCCCTTGGTCCTGTCCCTAGCCAAATTATATTGTGTTGGCTCCTCCAAGTTTTTATTAGGGGCAGGGCATTCCCCTTGCTCCTCAATCTTTTGAGACAAGTTTTTTCAGAGCATCTCAGAGGCTTGTGATATTTCATATTGAGTAATCTCATCCTTCTTTGAATTAGATGGAGTTTCTTCCAGGTCCATCACTCATTCCTTCTTGATTACCATTTCATCTTCCTTGAAAATGAAAACCACATCTCTGCTGATCAAGAACTTCTTGTGTCCGAGATCAAGGCACCAAAGTTTATAGCTTCTAACACCTTCTGGATATCTCAAGAAAAAACACTTCAATGCCATAGCCTCCATTTT
>NW_027353181.1:0-755 GCF_012295235.1 Primulina huaijiensis
TTTTTTCTTGTAGTGACTGTTGCTCACTAGGAATAAGGATTAATTCATGCAATAGATAAGAATCTAGCCTAGATGTTATTTTATTATATGCACTACATATTTCACATTCTCACTCAACATACATTTCATATGTAGCCAACACATATAATCATGCAACACGTCAATTATCAAACCACAATTATGTGGCTTACTATCTAATAACTCATGCAATGAATATAGAATGGAAAATTTATTCTCTTTAAACAAATATTCATCATGAACATAGAAATTTTCATATTAAACAATGTATTTTTCACAACATTCACAAAAAAAATAACAATCATGTAAATAAGACGAGCTGCATGTACTATCAATGCAATCTTTTAAAAAATCACAAGACTTCAAACTTTTATCGTCACTAAATCTCACCAATTTTACAACTTCTCAAAAATAAAAAATCATAATATGTATGTGTCATTTCTCACTACTCTCAAATCCATAAAAACTAGATAAAAAAATCTAAATTTAAATCATGTCTCTTAACTATTGCATTTGCAACCTAATAATAGGAGCCGAATTTATGAGAGTTTGATGTAATTCACATCAATTATGTCAGTGGAAGTCAAAGATTTTTGGCGACTAGATCGATCTACAAGAAAATTGATCTATAGTGACGGAAAATGCCGTCATTAAATATCCAAAACCCGTCATAAATTAATTTTAATGACGGTAAAATTCCCGTCATATACCTTCATTACTGCCCTCCTAGGTAAAAG
>NW_027353182.1:0-755 GCF_012295235.1 Primulina huaijiensis
AATTTAAAATATTAAAAGATTTTAGAGTTTAAAATTCTAGTCCGGATAGAGCCATATTTCTGACTCTACCACTTTGTGTATTAATTGTTGAATCACACGTGACTGGTTACTAGATAGACAAATAGATATATGCTAGTGTTGTGATATATGTGTTGCGTGTGTGTACAACTTTTTATTTATTAAAAATTTTCTTTGGATTGTAATCAACTCTGCTATAGTTAGTTTGATTTATATTATAAAATATGGATAATATTATAATCGTGAAATTTTAATTTGTTGAGAGACATAATAGTAATTTTATTTAGTGTAATTTGGTCATACAGATAAGATATTGTTACTTAATATAATAATAATAATAATAATAGAAAGATAATATATATCAAAAAATAAAAACGAAAAGGATTTGAGAAATGAATTTCAGATCGTCGTATTTATTTGATATCGTATAATTATTTTATTTTATTTTTTTGGGGGAAAAAAATTATTCCCCTTGCACATGGGGTATATAGTGGGGCACTCAAAAACAATTGATTCTTGTCCTTCTGATTTAAATTCAACTATAGAGTTTGGTGCATTCAAACTTGAAAATTAAAACAATTAGTGTCTTAGGTAAGTCAGTTTGACTGGCAAATGTAGGCCAACAAATAGTAGGCCCCTTTTGTAATTATGCACTATTATTAATTCTGCAATCGCTCTTTTGTGAGACGATTTCACGAATCTTTATCTGTGAGACGGATCAACCCTACTGATATTCA
>NW_027353183.1:0-755 GCF_012295235.1 Primulina huaijiensis
ACCCTTTTCATCGAAACCTTTTGTGGCTGGTATTCTTGCATATTTCTTGGACAACACATTACACAAGAAGGATGGACAGATAAGGAAAGATAGGGGCAAGCAGTGGTGGGACAAATTCCGTACGTTCAAGTCCGATACAAGAAGTGAGGAATTCTATTCACTTCCCTTCAAACTTAACAAATATTTCCCATCTGTGTGATGTTATGTGTTCAAACCGTAGATCTTCCTTGAAATCTTACTCGGTTGGTAATGTTCTGTAAGAAAGTAGAATACGTGCTTGTAGGATGTAACTCTTCTTTTTAGCTTGTGAGTTTCTTTTCAGGAAAATTAAAATACAAATTGCATACATGTGTGTTGACACTCTGTTGCCTGTGTATTATATCACGCCGATTTCTTTTTGATAAAATGGGGTGGGAAAATATACCAACCTAACACGTACGTGTAATTTTTTTTTTTGTTATTTTTAATTTAAATTTTTTATATTAAGAAATATGAATGATAACACCATCTAAAAATTTAAAAAAAAATTGAATAAAAAATTAAAGAAAATATTGTAGTTTTAAATTTTTTTTAAAAAAATTGATAAGATAGTGACGAGAGAATGTACAAATTTACTTTGAGTAGGTCTCTTGTGGTATGGTCTCACGAATTTTTATCTGTGAGACGGGTTAATCTTACCGATATTCAAAATAAAAAATAATGTTCTTAATATAAAAAATAATATTTTTTCATGGATGACCTAAATAAGATATCTG
>NW_027353184.1:0-755 GCF_012295235.1 Primulina huaijiensis
TTCTTCCTCTTTCAGGAAGGATTCCACTAAAAGACTTTGACTTTACAAAACGTTTGTAACAGCCCAATCCAACCAGGACTTATCACACTGCCTGTATGGAACTCTTAGTGATCGCTTTACACTACTAGATATTAAGAACCCTTGGTTCACCATACATCACAAGTTTAAATCAAATAACCAACAGGTTATTGATATCAAACAGTAGTTTGTTTCAGTAGCACGAAAAGATCCTTGGATGATCAAATATGTTTCTGTAGAGCTGCGTGCAAAAGGAGCGTAGATAAATATTGACTAAGATTGCGCTCTGAGATTTCTTGACTACAAGCTGGAAGATCCTTTGAATGAATGTATCAGTTGTATAGCTTGCGTGAGATTAACTTGCATTCCTCCCAGTTGATATAGCCGAATGATTTAACGGTCAGAAAGTACAGTTAACGTAAACCTGAGCTTTTGAATCAGATAGGTCGCTTTCATCTTTATGAGCAATAAATGTTCGCATTTAATCTTCCTTTTGCTTAACATAAATTTGAAGCTCTTTTCTTGAGGTTTACTTCTTAAGGCGACTGTGCAGATAGCATCAGACCACGAATACTGTCTCTAAACTTCCTTTCTGGGATGGAGAGATAAATGCACATCTACCTTGGAATTGATGTGAGATCGTTGACTTCGAGGATTTGAATGCATACAACTGGTTAGAGAATGTCGTTTAGCCATAAGTGAGTCTCTTAAATGAACCGGTTCACTATTGCTGTAAT
>NW_027353185.1:0-756 GCF_012295235.1 Primulina huaijiensis
TAGAACAATGGAAACCATGATGAATTGCCTATATCTTATTCAGTACCGTCGGTACCTCATGCATATGTTCAAGCAGCTGGGAGTCAATTCAATTTCACCGAATTATTGACGGTATGAACTTGAATGATATATATAATTTTTTAGGTGTGTCAAAATTTTAAGCAAAAAAATTTCATTCTTATAAGGTGAAAATGTTTATTATGATGTGTATTCTTGTTTAATGTAGGCACCACTTGACCATCCCCAATATTCTCTTGAAGCCATGGATTTCAATGGAGATATATCTAACACATATTCTTGAATTGTTCTTTCTTTTTGAAGGTATAATACCATGAATTTAATTAATGCTCAAAATGTATGAATAGTTTTTTTGTCTATAAACTATGCAAAGTTGTTTTATCAGAAATTCAGAATACTTTTTCATTTGTCAATTTAGTTGCTTTGCTTCAATTTTTTTGTAGTTATTTCCATTATTGTTTAACTATCTTAAATATTGTTTTGCTTAAGTGGGATCTCATTTAAGAAAATAGCAGATGATCCTCATACTTTTTGTAGGTTTTATGCATTTCTCAAGTTAATGATGTCGTGATTTATGGTTAAGAATTTTATATGCCACCGAATAAAAATGTTTTTCTTATACTTATTAAAATAATTTCACGAGGTTCATGAAATTTTATTTGTCCAAATGCAACTCTTTATTGAAAATATTAATAGAACGACTCCTAATATCACACATTTATTGCTTGAATTTGATAT
>NW_027353186.1:0-756 GCF_012295235.1 Primulina huaijiensis
AAAAATGGTTCCACGGAGGCCTCTGCTGGGCAACGATAAATGGCTAACTCGACCATCGGAGCTTCTGCAAGTTACGCCTTCCCATTCGCAGCAGTCTGCGGAAGAAGACCAATTCAGAGGGGTGTCGGAGGAGATGTATCGATCGAAAGATAAGAGAGAATCACGCTCAATTTGATGGCAGCAGAAAACATTCGGGGAAGAAGAGAGAACGAGGAGAAGAAAGACGAGGAAGCTTGGAATTGTGAGGCTTAACATTGATTGAATACTTGGATTAACGTTTCCTCTGTGTGTATATTATGTACGCACATTTCCCTGTGCAGTCCCCTCTTCGTTCATTTCTTTCTCGTTCACGACTACCAAATATTATATTAAAATCTAAATTTGAGACGAGGTTTTGGGAGCGAGAATCAATTGTAACCAACCTCTTTCCGGACAAAAAAATCATACGATGGCCTAAAGGAGTATGGCCAGTGATCAACTCGTCATCCGATTATCTCATTCAATATTTTGTCAGACGAGTTTATCGCACAAAGTTTATCTAATGTGGTTTATCCGACCAGCGTAACATGTTACCGCATTAACGAGAGTGCTTACCTATAGTACACCGAAAAACAGCATTACCTCGTCATAAAACAAAAAATGACTTGGTCATTACACAATGCTATAGTTTAATATGAAATATGGGATTGGATTCGCCTCATCAAACTTTATTTGAGTTTTTATTCTATTAGTTTTTTTTCTTGTATGGACCCAAAT
>NW_027353187.1:0-756 GCF_012295235.1 Primulina huaijiensis
CAATCGTCAACTATACATTTGTATACACAAGAAACAAATGTAGATGTGGCCCAGGAATTGGGAATTAGGCCTTTTTTGGGCTTGAGATTTTGGAGCGTAAGAAATTTAACAAAGAAATATTATTAATAATTAAAATTAGATTCTATTTTTCTAATTTATTTTATTAAAAAAAATTCAATTACACCAGCATGCCCTTTTATGCTATTACTTTATACTTTTGAACTTGGCGTTTTCATGGATCGGCTACGTAGCCAAACAGTCTGGGTTGGGAACTCGAGTGCTTGGAAGCTCTGAGGTGACTAGTCGCCAGTCGGGCAATCGTAGACTCGATCATGCGGAGTTGGTCTACCGTTAGCCGACTATGTTGTCCATGCGTTTATTAGGAGAAATAGTTGTGAGTCATTAATATGTAGCGTTCAAGATGTTTTCAAAATAATGACATGGATATCATAGATGTCATGCACTCGTACGTCGATAAAAATAGCTTAATTTAAATATGAAAAAACGATTAAATGTTTACATACCCATTGGATCAACCAAGATTACTAAATAATTTTTTTTTAAAAATGAGAAAAAAAACCGATCATTTGGGCAAAAAATAAATGAAAAAACAATTTGAGTTCTATTCTTTGTTGATGGAGATCAAAGTTTCAAAATATTCCTAAAGCTTGGTAAAAAAATTCCAATTACAAGAAATCCAAAAACGGAGAATAAGGTGCTTGAAAAAGAAAATGTTGTCATGGGGGCAAAGTAGGA
>NW_027353188.1:0-435 GCF_012295235.1 Primulina huaijiensis
GAGGGTTTAGAGCCAGTTAAGCCAATGGCATATCTAGCAGCAGCTGCAGTAGTACTAGCTACATCAGTAGATCATCGATTAGCATACTTCCCTGAATAGACTATGTGGCTCCCCATTTTCTCGGATGGATCAACGACCGCATTAAAGTCATCAACCATAAGCATTTCATTGAAATTAGAACATCACGTAGGGCTTGGAAGGCAGCTGTAAGGTGTAATGGCTCTGGCTGTTGGTGGATGAAATTTGAGTGCAGTTGGCACACCAGCCAAAAAAACAAAAAAAGAAGAAACTTCCCAACATTTCAAGCCTGTCAACATGATCCATCTCTCACATATCCGATTTGGTACAGGAGTGTAAAACTTCTGCCCTTAAAAAAAGCATTCTGAGACAGAAAAACAAGAGTAGGTATAAAAGCTTCAATCTACTAGTAGCACC
>NW_027353189.1:0-756 GCF_012295235.1 Primulina huaijiensis
CTTCTAAACTAAGCTGATAACACTTTGAAGTGTTCCCTCAAATCTAGGCTGATTGCTTCTTGTAAGCTAATAGGAGTTGAGCGTGCCCTTCTTCTCTCTTGTATTTCCGCACACATGTATATTTCGACGCTTGTATATTTATGATCTTGCTCTGGTATTTATAGAGGCAGTGCGACCATACACCGACTCATCAAATATGTTAGTTGCAATTTGAACTCGTTCCTTGAAATGTGTCTGTACTTTTCGACAGCCATTCTGGAGCGTTTTGGCTTTAAGCTCTGCTGCAACGTCCATTATTGTCATTTGATTGGACAAAAGATTTTCTTTAATGTGCACAGCAGGATTCAATTGAATAAGCTTGTCGTGTTCTGCAAAATGATTGATTTCTAACTGATGTTCTGAAATGGTCAGTTGAATGATCTTGAACTGGTTCGGTGAAATCAGTTGACTCGTCAGCTGAACTTATTTCGCTGCTTCAGTTGAAATGGTCAGCTGGACTCTTCATCAGTTGAGCTCTTCATCAGCTAGCCGGGCTTCAAAAAGTCTTCTGCTGAACTGCCTGTCAGCTGGTCAATATATCAGTTGAACTGGTTCAGTTTGGGCAGTCGGTTGGTGCTTCCAGTTTGCATCTCGATAGCTTCAGTTTTGGCTCTATAACTGATCAGTTCGAACCCGATCAGTTTCAGCTTCTGCGCACTAAGATAAATTCATTAGAAACAAAATAGCAAGTTTTTTTAACATCAAAATCAAGATTGC
>NW_027353190.1:0-757 GCF_012295235.1 Primulina huaijiensis
AAATAATATTTTTTCATGGATGACCAAAATAAGAGATCCGTCTCATAAAATATGATCCGTGAAATCGCATCACACAAAATTTTTCCTTTATGATATTTGGAGAGATAGATTTAAAATATATGAATTTCGAATATAATTTTATTATTAATAAAAAAATAATAAGTGAAATTTTAGATATATCTTATTTATTTATATTTTAGTTACACGAATTAATTAGAATGAATTTCAAATGTTTCAATTAACTTCAAATTCATTATAATTAAAATGAAACGCTATATAAACATATAAGTGAAGAATTTGAAATTTATGTTATTTTTTATTTTAAAAAAAATATTTTTGAATACATATCAAACCTATCAATTTGAAATTCAATAATTCAAATACAACTTAATATTAATTACCTCCGCAATTACCATTTGCACCATTTCATGACCACATAGTTTATGTTATATTCTCATATTAATTTATATGTATTAATTCTTTGTTTACTTAATATATAAAATTGTGTTTGTATTTTTTCACACGTGTTCCTGGCCTGTGAGAAAAACCCAAAACGGGAACGGGGATCTTCGATTTTTTCGAGTTCAGAACCGAATCCACTCAAAAATAATAATATTATTAATATTAATAGTAAATCGATATTATAACGGACATGGTTTACTCTAGCGGTGGAAAAAAATATCGAATTTTTGGTATACCGAGGTTACTATACCGAAAAATACTGAATTTATCGAAATTTTTGGTATACCGAAATTTT
>NW_027353191.1:0-757 GCF_012295235.1 Primulina huaijiensis
AAAACAAACAATGCTTCTATGACGACCAAATAACGGAGACGTTAAGAGATTTCTCATTGTGTTATCAACACGCGTTTAACTTTTTTTATGTACTCGTTTAACTTTTTATTTAAATACTTTTTATATTTTTTGTCTTATTTGTATGAATTCAACATATCATACAATATAATTAGTTATACAAAAAAATCGTTTTATTTTCTTAAAAAAAACTTGGTTTCATTATTATCACACGTGCAACGTACGTGCATCTTCCTAGTTAATTCAAATATGAAACTGTAAATTTTAAATTTTCAAGTTACTACACTATAATTCCACCGTTTAATTCTACTGATTTAAAACATTGTGTAGAAAAGCTGCCTGATAAATTTTTCTCTAATAAAAAATTAGAAATATTCATATATAAATTTATTCATAAAACGTGAAATATAAAAGTTGTACAAACGAAAAAGAGCTAAACAATTTCGAAGATACCTCACAAGACTATACCATCATGAACCTCGGATGATTTTTGGGCGTCGGCCTCCTTTCTACGAACAGAGACAAAAACAAAACTCAAAGCAAAAGCAAAAGCAACTTAAATAATATGCCAAAGGCACATTTTACTGGGTAGTAAAGACCAAGACATGGGATTTCTTTTCCGGGATCGACACCTCAAGCAACGACAAACTAAGTCCAGCCAGGTTACACATGGTGGGATGATTCATGATCGAAGATTTCACCTTTCCTGATGTACCTGAATACCACCAAAACTGAACTT
>NW_027353192.1:0-757 GCF_012295235.1 Primulina huaijiensis
ATTTAAATTACATCAACTCTAAATTGTTTGGACGAGCATCTCAACCTCGAGTTAAAATTTATATGACTGAGCATGTGTCCATAACACTTTGAAAGTTAGACTCATTTGTACACTGTCAACTTAAAGAATATCTTATTATCGTCATCATCTCTAAACATGAGTATAAAACCACAACGTTGTAAAAACAAATAACACAAATATCATCTCAGGTATATTTTATCACACATATCGTTTGGTTCGAAATATTGGATAATATACGAATATCATGATAATTTATTAATTTAATATTTGAGACGTTATTGGATAAAACAATAAGGCACAAGCTGTTCGGCCCAATGTCTAATATAATAGAATAGATCTTTTATGAGACGGTCTTACGGATTTTTATTCGTGAAACGAGTCAATTATGTCTATATTTACAATAAAATTCAATATTTTTTCAAGTATGACAACTGTTTCACATACATTTTTGTGAATATATCATACCTCATTATAAAAAAACGCAACAACATACCAATTTATAAAGTGAAAACTTATATCTTCTGAAAATTTACGAGTAAGATAATTTTGGGCAAGTCTTTCGTCTAGTGAAATTGTAAAGAAGGTGATGTTTGTGTGACCTGATTTATTTTTTGAAGAAGGTGCTTTTATTGTAAATTTAATAATATCGTTATAAATTTATTGAGTTAGGATGATCATATGTATTTTAGGTTGATTTCATCCTACATGTAGGGACACTACCCCATGATATAGTCAA
>NW_027353193.1:0-758 GCF_012295235.1 Primulina huaijiensis
AAATATTAACATGATTTTAACTTCATTTGTTGTGTATAAAATTATTTTTCATCGTATTTTTTACGTATAATCCAAAATCTAATTAGTATAAATGAATATAAATCACATCATTTTTTCTTATTTTTATTTTTTACTCAATTTGTGATATTTTATTATTATTTCATGATCATTTTATAGTGTCATATTGCAAAAATTATATATTTTAACTGTACAAATATTTGTTGTATGGTGTATTGACAATTTTTGTACATTCAAACACATAAAATGTACATTACATTGTCGAAAGTACTAAAAGCGTGTACATTTAAAATTATAAAATTGATGTTATTGGAGCTTTTTTTTAAAAAAAAAAAACAATGGTAAGCGCTTATTAATTTTTCACAAGAAATTAGCGAAATTTCACAAGAATGTTGTATGTAAATTACAGTTTGTTTGCGGTGTGTGTATTTTTAGGCTTCTTTAATTTATTGTAAAATAATCAATTAAATACTTGGAATTGCAATTTTTATTATGTGGGAAAATTGTGACAGTGACAAATATTTATAAATCGATAGAATTTTTATTTCAAAATAGGAGAAGATTTGTGTTGTACGTGTATGACTTATGATTCACATTTGGGACTTTAGACGTGACGCCCGATATTTCGAGGGAAAATTAAAATAAAAAAATAACCCACAAATCACATCAATAATACATATATTTTTTAAAAAGTTATAATATAAATAAAAAAAATTATTGGTACAAATATTTTAATATTC
>NW_027353194.1:0-758 GCF_012295235.1 Primulina huaijiensis
TAAATATTTACGAACACAAAAATAAATAATTAATCAGTGACTATAAGCACGCTTCGTGACGAAGCTCATGTAAATGTGACCGTACAATGAGCTCTTTCAACAAATAATTTATATATGTCTATGTTGTACGAAAATGATTAACATAAGTTAGTCTATTGTGAAACGTTCTAAACAATTTTAAACTCTCATTTTTTTTCTACATGGGATTAGCACGTTCTCATCATGATCTGATCCATCAATCTATCAGCACCGAGAATCTAGAGATACAGTTTTGTCAACCTCAGACCCAAACCAACGCAAATACAACTACATTTTTACCATATAAGAACTGATTGCATAGTGCCTCAAACACAATATTGAAGGCACAACTAAGGTAATCAAATTATACATTAAGTTAAAGAAAACTTCTAAAATATATAAGTTTATTGATGCGTAGACAATTAAAATTAAAATAGCTACGTAATGTCAGAAATCAAGATAAAGAGAATATGGTGATACACTACTATAGATATTTCGGTAAAAAATACGTTTTATTATTATAATAATCATGAATCATTTTCCTCGAACTAAGCTTGTCAATGGAAGAGAGTCGACGTGGAATTTTGATTGGTTGTGAGTCTTGTGACAGGTAAATAAAATAAAATGGGATAATCTTTATAAAAACTATATTTAATATTATTTTTACAAATAATTCAGCCTCATAAATTAAATATTTTTCTCAATGTATGATTCTGCCAATAATAAATTAATTTTTGTGA